>NC_057807.1:259845887-259939556 GCF_018294505.1 Triticum aestivum
GGGCGTTGCGAGCGCTCGGGGCTCGGCTTGCTCGATGAAGTGGACAGCGGCGGAGCTCCTGGACACGACGAGAGGACGCACGGGTGGCGGGGAGCGCGGCTACGACGCAGGCACGGCGGCGGTAGCGTCGGCCATGGCTGGGGCGTGCGAGGGGGAGGAGCTGGAGAGGAGAGGGGGTGTCTGGGGGGTTCGGGGGAGAGAGGGGGAGCGATCCACGACGTCACCCGGCAAGTGGAGCGGCGAGGCGGCGAGCAGGTGCATGGCGCGCGCTGCGGTCGCCGTCGGGCACCTGCCTGCCTGCCTGGCCGGCAAGCAGCTCGCTGGAGCAGCGCTGGGCTGGGCCGGCAGGTGGGCCGGGTGCTGGCGCCAGGTAAGTTTTGCTATTTTCTTTCTGTTTCTGTTTTTTAAAACTTCTGCAACTTTGTTAATTTATTAAAAATACTTAGGCAACTCCTAAAATCACCAAACTACTCCTGGTCCATAGTTGGATTATTTCCAACATGAAACATTTTAGTTTGGGGATATTTGAGCATCCGAATATTTTATATAATTTTAAATGCCCAAACTCAAATATCTATGATTTAATTCAAAGACCCTAAGATGACCTAGGAAAATGTGCATCACTTTTGGCAGAGGTTCTGAACCAAGACAAAAATGGTGGGCATTTTAGAAGGGCATTTCAGGTTCATTGAAAAAGTTTTTAGTAAACCCTAATTGGTTTCAGAGGGGACTGGGGGTTCTGTCATCCCCATTTCAGGTTTCTGATGCAAAAATAAACATGATGCAACACTCTAATGCATGACTAGCTAGGGTGTGACAACTCACCCCCACTCAAAAGAATCTCGTCCCGAGATTTAGGTTCCTCCGGAAAGAGGGCGGGATACTCGAGTCGAAGACGATCCTCCCTTTCCCAAGTTGCTTCATCCTCAGAATGGTGCGACCATTGAACTTTGAGAAACTTGATATTATGGCGTCGAGTGGTACGCTCGGCCTGATCGAGGATACGAGTGGGGTACTCTCGATACGTAAGATTATCTTGGAGATCAAGCGTTTCGTGGTCCACTCCATGGATAGGATCCGAGAAGCAACGCCTGAGTTGAGAAACGTGGAAGACATCATGGACTCTGGAGAGATGCGGAGGTAGTTCCAACTGGTAGGCAACTCCTCCTCGTTTGGCGAGAATGCGAAAAGGTCCAATGTAACGAGGAGCCAATTTGCCTCTGATACCGAAACGATGGGTTCCCTTCAGAGGGGTAACCCGAAGGTAAGCCTTCTCGTCAATCTCGAAAGTCATAGCCTTATGTTTTCGGTCATATTGACTCTTTTGACGGGATTGGGCTGTTTTCAACTTTTCACGAACGATGCGAACTTGCTCTTCTGCTTCCTGAATCATATCCGGGCCAAAGAATTGTCTTTCCCCGGTCTCTGACCAGTTAAGGGGTGTTCGACACCGTCGTCCATAGAGAACTTCAAAAGGGGCTTTACCCAAGCTAGATTGATAGCTGTTGTTCTAAGCAAATTCGGCAAATGGAAGGCATTTCTCCCACTCCATTCCGAAAGAGATAACAGAGGCTCGAAGCATGTCTTCTAGAATCTGGTTGACGCGTTCTACTTGACCACTTGATTGAGGGTGAAAAGCGGTGCTAAAGGAAAGGCGGGTTCCCATAGCATTTTGGAAACTTTCCCAAAATCGAGAGGTGAAAAGACTTCCTCGATCTGAGTTAATTTCCAAAGGAACACCATGGAGAGACACTATTCGGGAGATGTATAAGTCTGCCAGCTGACCAGCGGTTATACTCTCACGAACAGGTAAGAAATGGGCCACTTTGGAAAGACGATCGACAACGACAAAGATAGCATTATTCCCTCTCTTGGTCCTGGGAAAACCGGTAATGAAATCCATACCAATTTTATCCCATTTCCATTCAGGAATAGCTAGGGGTTGAAGGGTGCCAGCAGGCCGTTGATGCTCTGCTTTTACACGACGACAGACGTTGCAATTAGCAATATACTGAGCAATTTCTCTCTTCATCCTAGTCCACCAGAACCTCTGGCGTAGGTCCTGATACATCTTGGTACTACCGGGATGAATGGTGAGAGGAGATTCATGAGCCTCCTTAAGGATCAACTGCCGTAGATGCTGGTTCTTGGGAACCACTAAACGGTTCTCAAAGTACACAACACCATGATCATTTGTGGAGAAACAACTAGCACCTCCGCTAGCAATGTTCTCCTTGATCTTAGCTATTCCCTTATCTCGCTTCTGGGCAGCGATGATTTGATCCGTAAGAGTAGGTTTCGCTGCCAAGGTGGAAAGAAATCCTTGAGGAACAATGTGAAGGTTAAGCTTCCGAAATTCCTCATGGAGAAGCGGTTGACTTTGTTGTAACATCAGGTTGTTACAATAAGATTTACGACTTAGCGCATCAGCCATGACGTTGGCTTTCCCTGGGGTGTAAGTTATTACTAAGTCAAAATCTGTGATCAACTCGACCCAACGTCTTTGCCTGAGATTCAAATCCGGTTGGGTGAAGATGTACTTCAGACTTTGGTGATCAGTGAATATTTCGCAACGATTACCGAGGAGGTAATGTCGCCAGGTTTTAAGTGCATAGACTACAGCTGCAAGCTCTAGATCATGAGTAGGATAATTCTCCTCATGTGGGTGCAATAGCCGTGAGGCGTAAGCAATTACATGTCGATCTTGCATGAGAATACAGCCTAGTCCTTGTCGCGAGGCGTCGCAGTAGATAACAAAGTCCTTAGAGAAGTCTGGCGGTACCAGTACGGGAGCAGAAGTCAGGCGTCTTTTCAGTTCCTGAAAGCTGTGCTCACATTGTGGAGTCCATTCGAACTTTTTATCTTTCTTAAGGAGTTCGGTTAGAGGTTTAGCAACTTTGGAGAAGTTCTCGACAAAGCGACGACAATAGCTCGCTAGGCCAAGGAAACTCCGAACTTGCTTGACCGATTCAGGTGGAGTCCAATTAAGGACGGCTTGAACTCGCTCAGGGTTAACATCAATACCTTTACCAGATATTACATGACCCAGATAGGTCACTTCTGACAACCAAAATTCACATTTAGAGAATTTGGCATAAAGACGATGCTCTCAAAGTTTCGTCAACACTAGCCTTAGATGTTCGGCATGTTCTTCCTCGTTCTTGGAGTAGATGAGTATATCATCGAGGTAAACCACGACGAATTTATCCAAATACTCCATGAAGATTGAGTTCATTAACCGAGAAAAAGTGGCTGGAGCGTTGGTTAAACCGAAGGACATGACGGTGTACTCGTATTGGCCATAACGAGTAACAAAGGCCGTTTTAGGAATGTCCCCGTTCCTGATTTTGAATTGATGGTAGCCCAACCTCAAATCCATTTTGGAGAAGACTGAGGATCCAGCGAGCTGATCATACAGGTCGTTGATCCTGGGGAGCGGATATTTGTTCTTGATTGTGACCAAATTGACAGGTCAATAATCTACAACCATCCGGTCCGTACCATCCTTCTTCTTGACGAAGAGGACGGGGCAAGCCCACGGAGATGAACTAGGTCGAATGAAACCCTTTTTCAAGGACTCATCGAGTTGTTTCTTAAGCTCGGCTAGTTCTAGTGGTGCCATCTTATAAGGTCTTCTAGCAATCGGGACGGTTCCTGGAATGAGGTCTATTACGAACTCAACATCCCTGTCAGGTGGAACACCTGGCAATTCCTCTGGGAAGACATCCGGAAAATCACGGACTACCGGGACGTCCTCAAGGTCTGGCAAAGGGCTGGCGTTAAGAGAATATAACTGTCGCTTGGCTATTCGGGTCAAGACATTGACTATCTTCCCTGAAGGATGGGTAAGTTGAACAGTCCTAGAGAAGCAATCAATTTGGGCATGATGAACTGACATCCAGTCCATACCCAGAATGATATTAATATCTGAAGATTTAAGGGCTATCAAAGATGCGAGGAAAAGAAGTCTGTCGACTTGGATTTCATTTCCATGGCTTACTCTAGAAGGTTGCCATTTGGATCCCGGAGTTTGAATTACCATAGAGGTTGGCATGTCACAGAATGCGATGTTATGCAAACGAGCATAATTTTCGGATATAAAAGAATGAGAGGCTCCTGTATCGAAAAGAACAGATGCCGGGTGGCAACTAACAAGAAGCGTACCAAGAACGACGTTGGGATCCTCTTGAGCTTCCTCGGCAGAGATACAGTTGACATGGCCACGTGCAGCGGTGGCCGGCTTGGCGTGGAACACTTTCCCTGTCGGCTTGCCACGACCAACAGCTTTAGCAGATTGGTTGGGGTTGGTCTGGGGACACTCACGCATATAGTGGCCAGATTCCCCACACTTGAAACAAGTTACGGAACTAGTACGTGGAGGAGCATTGTTGGTTGGACCACCATAGGGCTTGGCTGGTGCAGACTGTTGAACGGGGCGAGGCGCCTGGAAGGATGGCCTCGGTGTGAACCTGGGTGGCAGGGCAGTGTTGGGCACCCACACGCGGCGCTTCTGAGGACCAGCACCGGATGAGGAACCCACGTCACGGCCATGCTTGCGTGTTGCGTCATAATCAGTCTGACCAGTCTCAGCACTGATGGCCTTGTTAACAAGTTTCTGAAAGGATGTGCACTCATGCAGACGGAGGTCGCGACGAAGCTCAGGACTAAGCCCCTTATGGAACCTTACTTGCTTCTTGGCATCGGTAGAAACTTCCTGAGTGGCATATCGTGCGAGGTTACCAAACTCCCTGCTGTAAGCATCCACAGAGAGTCGGCCTTGGGTGAAATTGCAAAATTCCTCATGTTTATGGTCCATGAGACCCTCCGGAATGTGATGTTCACGGAAAGCCTCGCTGAATTCAGCCCAAGTAGTGACATGGCCCGCTGGGTGCATAGCTCCATAATTCTCCCACCATAGACTGGCGGGGCCTTCAAGATGATATGCAGCAAAGGTGACCTTGTCAGCCTCAGCTACTAGCGCAGAACGCAGTTTGTGAGAAATACTGCGAAGCCAGTCATCAGCGTCGAGAGGCTCGACGGAGTGGTGGAATGTGGGTGGATGTAACTTAATGAAATCACTGAGCGACACCACGTTAGTCCTCTGATGGTGTGCTGTGTTCTGTTCAATACGCTCCAACAAACTGTTGGTCTCCCGTTTATTTCTCTCAGCTTCCATCATAACCTCGGCTAGGGAAGGAGGATGAGGCAGATTTGCATTCCTGACTTCACTGCCTTCGGCCTGCTCTTGAGGAGCAGGGTTAGTGCGCGTGTTGACCATCCTAGGTAAACAAGACAATGATTTAGTCAGAATGATAAGATTCCGACATAGGATACAGAATGTATGGAATAACTCGGAATGCAAGATGATCATCCGTATGACATGGTAGATACAGAAACTGCTTCTTTATTCCATCGTCATACATACCATACAAGGTTTAGTACAAGACCAAACAAGGTACTATTACGGTGAAAGGAAGATTACAACACATCGGAGGCATCCCAAGCTCCTATACATTATTTTTCTACACCTCCGGAAGCGGTACAAACTAGGTCATATCCCACGAGTCACGCAGGACGATAGACGACACAGCTAGTACAAACTAGTGATACCACCACTAACTCAGACCGATCCGTAGTAGTCCTCGTAGAAATTACCTCCATAGCCTGGAAGCTCAACATGATCATCCGGGAACAGACGATCTCGCGGAGCTTGTGGACCATAGGGGCTAGGATGGGGTCTTGGACCAACAGACGGTGGCCTGCGGGGACCGCGAGGTGGGGTGATGCCTCCTACATCACGCCAACCCATCACGTCTGGCAGAGCAGATCTCACAGGATAGAGATCGCGCATATCCGAATATCCAGCTTGCACCGCCGGTGCAAACCGAGTCAACGTGGCCCAATGGTCAGCACGGGTATTAAAAAGCTCTAGCCTCAAGGCCCGATTTTCACGGTCCTTATCCTCGAGCATCTCAGCAGTGGTGCGAGTCCGTGAATCCTCCTGAGTGGGGTCAGCATAGATAGCCTGGAGATACCCTTGTGCTCCCGGAAGTGATCCTGGCATATACCAGAAATTAGAGTCCCGAAATAGGCCAGACCTGACTCGCATGATGGTCATCATAGAGTAGGCGGCGTCCTGCACAGCCATCTCAATAGTAACCCCGAGTCCATAGGAGCAGTGAAGGGGCTCGGTGGATCCAGGATAAGATGGAAATATCCTGACAGTGCAGAGATACTGGCTTTGATTAAAGTCCCGAAATTGCTCTTCGACCGTGTACTCAGGATACCAACGGTATCCAACCTCAGTCATTACCCTGACCAACAGGGCGGTATGGCCGGGTACATCTAGGCATCGAGTCAGGCGAACCACTTGATTGAGCTGAGCAACATCTAGGCATCGAGTCATGCAACATTCCGATCATTTTGTGCAGTTCCACTAAAATAGAGCTGAGCGTCCCTGTTCCAAAGATATTAAGTGTGATTATGATAATAGAGGACTGTTGATGAAACAATAAACACACAAATAGAAGCCGGTCACCTTTGCAGTCTCTCTTAAGACTAACTAGTTGGAGAAGATTAGGCTCGGAGTTGGATGAGGAGGATAGAGAAAAACCAATCTCCCTTTGTGCAGTCTCACTGAAATGTAGAGACGTTTCCCGTGTGAAATTTTAGTACAACTGCACAAAACACTCTTAAGAAAAAAGTGATTTGTGCAGTTCACCAAAAGGTTGCAATAGCAACGAGGTGAAATGGATAGCCCTGTTTGCAAAAAAGAGGTAGAAAGGAAACAATTACTGGCGAATAACAGCTGATGACACATGCGACGATAAAAAAAGCATATTCCTTGTCCTAAGGGAAGATAACAACACATTTGTGTTTGTCTAAAACTGTGTGAGGACGAGATTGCAGTATGGAAAGTACGCCAGACGAGCTACGTTTTGGGCAAAGAACTATGGAAGATCCACATGCAGCGACGTGGGAAGACGGGCAGTGGAGCAAGGCCGGAGGGGATACCTGGAGGTCGTCGGGATGTAACTAGGTGAGCGGCGGCGGGCGGAATCTGCCCATACTGCGGCAGCGAGCATGCGGTGTAGGCCCTACCGCGCCGGAGCTTGGTCAGAGAGAACCGCGTGTACCGTAGATCGGGACGTGCTGCCTCGGCGCCGTCGAACGGAGAAACAATGCACATCCTCCCTTTCTGCCGGCGGACGGGATGCGGAAGGATCAGTGACCAACGGTGAGAGAGAGCGAGACAGAGACACACACAGAGAGAGAGAGAGGCCACCGCAGCCTTGTGTGAGATACTCTGAAGAGAGACAAACTAGGGAGGCAGGCTCCATTGTATATAGTGGAGCGGACTACCTTTTTTCCATAAAAATCATTTTTTATTCTGTGTACGCGCCATTGAGCGATATAACTTTATTTAAAAATAACGCGCCAACGCATCAAGTCGAACTTTGTTTCGTGCACACGTGGTACACAACCTCTGTAGGTAAACAACCGCTACACGCGTTCAAATTAGCACGTGGGCTGCCATTTCGTACAGAAATGAACTCCACCATGTACCCGCGCGGGTGTGGCTGGGCACGAAGCGTGAGTACGTCCACGGTGCACCTATTCTCTTCTTGTATACGTACACCACCTACATGGGGTTATGTGAGAGAGACACAAACGTAGAGAGATATAGTGTGTGGGTTCGTGAGAGTTTTTTTTGGGGGGGGGGTCAGTCAAAAAATGTAACATATGCAATGTGTGTGAAATAGAGTCCTGGATATATCATATATATAGAGGGGCGATCCATGAGAAGAGAGTGGAGGTATCATCGGCTTGAGGTGTCCATAGAATCGGAGAGAGGGATGACGTGTGTGTGTGTGCGTGCGCGATCGATAAAGAGTGCCGTCGAATTTGTGTCCGCCGACGTCAAAGATATAGAGTGGCTGGCCTACTGGAACATGAGAGGGGACAGGTGCAGTTTGTCTCTGTGGCATGGATACCTACCTACAGCGCTCGACTATCGGTGTGTGGTGGGGGGAGGGAGGCCTAATTAACTATAGAGGTACAATGGCTGGTATATGTGTGGAGGAGGAGAGAGGCCTACCTCATGTATTAAGGGAGATCGATCTACCTCATGTATTAAGGGAGATCGATCGGCATCCATGCATATGTGTAGGAGAGGAATAAGGTTGGGAGAGAGACAGAGCTAGAGTGTTGGAGGGGGGTGGTAGTGGAGTTGCTTCTAACAAATGGTGGGATAGTCTTGCTAGACAAACTGAGGGCACGCCTGCAATATCAATAAGATAGGGGATGGCTGCATGTCTGTGCACGTGCGTGTGAGAGACGGGTCAGGAGGCATGCACGAATGATGAGGGGGGACGATATGGCTGTGGTAAGCAGACATAACTACATAGGAAGATCAATCGTCCTTTGTCAGAGAAAGGAGAGACATAACTTGTGAGGTACGTCGATCGATGGGGGGGATAGTTAAAGTCAACCTAGGTATATGTTGGGTGATCGATCGGTATACATGCATCTGTGTATTAGAAGCAAACAAGGCACAGGGAGAAGGATAGAGAGAGGGGGATGCATCTAGGAGGTGGTGCGAGAGGCATACTATATTGAGGGGGAAGGAGTGTGCGAGTACGAGATCGATGAAAAGAGTGGTGAGAGTGAGGCATGGACGGTGATAGGAGAAGAGGGTAATCTTGTGTTTGTGCTAGGCACACCTGGCTAGAGAGGCATATCGATCGATGTGTGCCGTAAAGAATGAGCTGGGGGGCCTACACACCCCATGGGTGAACGACCTAAAGTGAAAAGACGAATTTGTGCGATGGAGCTCGAGAATGCTGAGGCAGGGTGAGAGGGATGCGGGCTTGTGCATGCACGAGAGGAAGTTAGCGCTAGCTACAATGATAAGAGGATTGTGTGGGTGTAAAAGACGAATAGAGATCATACTTCATTATAAAAAGCGAATTTAGATATTTGAAGAATTTATCATAGTTTTTTAAACCGACGCATGTGTGAATATATATAACGGTGATACACATGGTGTGGTTATGAACATGTTATGCTACATATAAGATATTTTATCTCTACTCTTATAAAAAACGGAGTTGTTGATGATGGTGTGCCTGCCATCCTGCAATATAGGCCGTCCGATTTATATGTGATGGATGGATAGGAAGGAAACTATGGCAATTTTGAAAAAAGATACCCACACCCCTCTCCATATTTGCAAATTAGGCCTCCCCTTGATCATGTTGATGTTTTGTGGAACGCATGGGCATCTTGCTAGTACTACATATAATTTATAGAACATTGATCATAATTTGGGCTAATGTGTGGCTTTGGCAGCTCAGGTCTAAATACTTGTCATAATGTAGGGGGCGGGGCACTATACTTTGTGTGATAAACACGATGTACGTATGGAACATGGTTTAGATTATGAATATATAGTTATTACATCAAATGTACTATTATTTGGAATCAACATCAAGTGTATTCAAAAAATAGAATTCGAGTTCATGTAGTACACATAGTTCATATCCATCTCTATAGTAATCATGTGGTGTATTATTAAGGTAATACACGAATGATGGTTGAAGTTGGCAACAATCATGATTGTAGATTCTTATTGAAATAGAGAAACGAATTCAAATTCAGTTCGAATTGCAGCAGTAGTATAGACATTTGGAATGCACTAAAACGTTGGTATAAGTAGGTTACATGCATTATACAGCAAGCGAAAAAAATTTATTGGACATAACATGGATTCATACTCCCTCCTTCCATCTATATAGGGCGTAATGCGTTTTTTAAGACCGCCTTTGACTATTGACAAGATTAATAGTACATGACATGCACAATGTGAAAATCATATCATTGTAAGCTCCTTTCACAGACGAATTTAATAGTGTGCTTTGTGTAAGTTGCATGTCATATATTATTGCTCTAATATTTGGTCAAAGTTAGCATCGAAAAATGCATTAGGCCCTATATAGATGGAAGGAGGGAGTAGCTTTGAATAGCATTTGTATAGTAAAACGGGGCAAGACTCTCTCTTTGTGTGGTGTTCTTTTTGGTTGAGGGAAGTGCGAATTGATTTGGTACATACAAGTACAATATTACACGTTAGGCTTGTCCCTAAAATTCAACCCACGACTTATTATATCCCGAAAATTCAGATATCGTGCTCCCAAAACTGGCGTTTTCACAACCCGCGCCTTGCTATCCCGAAATTACAACGCGCGCGAAAACTCCCTCCAGCTGCCAAATACCGACACGCGAAATCCCCCTTCTAACCCTGAGCCGAAAGGGCTCCTAGTTCAAATCGGTGGGGGTACTTTTGTAACACACCCTACATTTTGGACAAGCGCATCCCTAAGTCATGGTTCACCCCCTCACATCGCCTCCTTTTCACCATTCAAAATCCTAGTCCGCCATAACCTCTCCGCTCCAGCCGCGAAACCACACCCTCCTCCGTTCGCCACCTCACCGCTGCCCACCCGGAGCCTCTTCCCCGACGACGTCGTCCACCGCAACAGCTCGACGTCCCTCATCCACCTCCCCGGATGAGGATCTGTCGTTCATCTCGTCGTCCCACCGGTTCAGCCGCCCCGTCCTCCACCTCCAAGGAGCTTCTCCGACGATCGCCTCATCTATTGCGGCTACTCCATCCCCACAGCACCGCCTTAACCTGCTCCACCGGAACTGCAGCATCCTCACCGACTCCTCGAACGAAGCCGAGGCCTACTCGGTGATACATCTCCAACGTATCTATAATTTTTGATTGCTCCATGCTACTTTATCTACTGTTTTGGGCAATATTGGGCTTTATTATCCACTTTTATATTATTTTTGGGACTAACCTATTAACCGGAGTCCCAGCCCAGATTTGCTGTTTTATGCCTATTTCAGTGTTTCGAGGAAAAGGAATATCAGACGAAGTCAAAACAGAGCGAAATCAACAGGAGAAGTTATTTTTGGAAGGAAAGCAACCCAGGGAACTTGGAGTGCACGTCAGGGGAGATATGGGCTGCCCACGAGGGTGGGGGGCGCGCCCACGCCCCCCAGGTGCGCCCCCTGCCTCGTGGGGCCCCCGTAGTTCCTCCTACGTACCCCCTGCACCCATATATACTCTCGTACCCTAAAACTTCCATAACAGAAGATTGATCAGGAGTTCCGCCGCCGCAAGCCTCTGTAGCCACCAAAAACCTCTCGGGAGACCGTTCCGGCGCCCTGCCGGAGGGGGATCCCATCACCGGTGGCCATCTTCATCATCCCGGCGCTATCCATGATGAGGAGGGAGTAGTTCACCCTCGGGGCTGAGGGTATGTACCAGCAGCTATGTGTTTGATCTCTCTCTCTCTCTCTCTCTCTCTCTCTCTCTCGTGTTCTCTCTCGTGTTCCTCTATGGCACGATCTTGATGTATCCCGAGCTTTGCTATTGTAGTTGGATCTTATGATGTTTCTTCCCCTCTACTCTCTTGTGATGAATTGAGTTTCCCCTTTGAAGTTATCTTATCGGATTGAGTCTTTTATGAGAACACTTGATGTATGTCTTGCCGTGATTATCTGTGGTGACAATGGGATATCATGTGCCACTTGATGTTTGTTTTGGTGATCAACTTGCGGGTTTCGTGACATTGGGAACCTATGCATAGGGGTTGGCACACGTTCTTGACTCTCCGATAGAAACTTTGGGGCACTCTTTGAAGTACTTTGTGTTGGTTGGATGAATCTGAGATTGTGTGATGCATATCGTATAATCATGCCCACGGATACTTGAGGTGACAATGGAGTATCTAGGTGACATTAGGGTTTTGGTTGATTTGTGTCTTAAGGTGTTATTCTAGTACGAACTCTTTTATAGATTGATCCGAAAGAATAACTTTGAGGTGGTTTCATACGCTACCATAATCTCTACGTTTGTTCTCCGCTATTAGTGGCTTCGGAGTGACTCTTTGTTGCATGTTGAGGGCTTGTTATATGATCTATCTATGTTATTATTGTTGAGAGAACTTGCACTAGCGAAAGTATGAACCCTATGCCTTGTTTCCTATCATTACAATACCGTTTATGCTCACTTTTATCATTAGTTACCTTGCTGTTTTTATTATTTCAGATTACAAAAACCTATATCTACTATCTATTTTGCACTTGTATCACCATCTCTTCGCCGAACTAGTGCACCTATACAATTTACCATTGTATTGGGTGTGTTGGGGACACAAGAGACTTTTTGTTATTCGGTTGCAGGGTTGTTTGAGAGAGGCCATCTTCATCCTACGCCTCCTATGGATTGATAAACCTTAGGTCATCCACTTGAGGGAAATTTGCTACTGTCCTACAAACCTGTGCACTTGCAGGCCCAACGACATCTACAAGAAGAAGGTTGTGTAGTAGACATCAAGCTCTTTTCTGGCGCTGTTGCCGGGGAGGTGAGCGCTTGAAGGTATATCTTTAGATCTTGCAATCGAATCTTTTTGTTTCTTGTTTTAGCACTAGTCTAGTTTATAAAAGAAAACTACAAAAAAATGGAATTGAGTTTGTCTCATACGCTTCGTCTTTTTAATATCTTTCGTGAGTATGATGGAAAGGAAAATTGTGCCAAAGTGCTAGAAGAAGAATTACATAGAATGCTTGGCATGAAATATTTGAATGATGAGCATGACTGCAATGTTGTTAGTATGAATTCCTTGAATATCCATGGTGATAATGATATGCAAAGCCACAAGCTTGGGGAAGCTATGTTTGATGAAGATGATATTTTTTGTCCCCCAAGCTTTGATGAGCAAATTTACTATGATGAAAGCATGCCTCCTATCTATGATGATTATTGTGATGACATGTATGCTTTAAAGAATAAAGATAACCATGAAACTTGTAATCTTGATCTTAATTTTCAATCTTATGATAGTTATTTTGTTGAGTTTGCTCCCACTACTATTCATGAGAAGAATTTTGCTTATGTGGAGAGTAGTAAATTTTCTATGCTTGTAGATCATGAAAAGAATGCTTTAGGTGCTGGTTATATTGTTGAATTCATTCATGATGCTACTGAAAATTATTATGAGGGAGGAACATATGCTTGTAGGAATTGCAATAATGTCAAGTTTCCTCTCTATGTGCTTAAAATCTTGAAGTTATTCTTGTTTTACCTTCCTATGCAAGTTGATTATTGTTCACATAAGTTGTTTGCTCACAAAATCCCTATGCATAGGAAGTGGGTTAGGCTTAAATGTGCTAGTCATATGCTTCATGATGCTCCCGTTATGTTTCAATTCTTATCTTTTATGTGAGCATCATTGTCGTCATCATGCCTAGCTAGAAAGGCATTAAATAAAAGCTCTAGTTGGGAGACAACCCAATACTTATCCTTACTGTTTTTGTGTGTCCACATGATTATGCTACTTTAGTAATCATGTTTTATAGCTTTTTTTTCAATAAAGTGCCAAGTAAGACCTTTAGGATAGCTTACGGTGATAGTTGTGTTGATCCTACTAAAAATCAGAAACTTTTGCACACATTAAATTAGTTTTGTTAATTCACAGGAACGTGATTCTGATCTTATTCTTTTTTCTCTGGATTGGTACAGAAATTTCTTAGGTCTTCCTATTGGTAGAATTTTTGTAGTTCCAGAAGTATACGTTTGATACAGATTACTATAGACTGTGCTGTTTTTGACAGATTCTGTTTTCTATGTGTTGTTTGCTTATTTTGATGAATCTATGAGTAGTATCGGAGGGTATGAACCATAGATAAGTTGAAGTACAGTAGATATTACACCAATATGAATTTAGAATGAGTTCATTACAGTACCTAAGTGGTGGTTTTATTTTCTTATACTAACAGAGCTTACGAGTTTTCTATTGAGTTTTGTGTTGTGGAGTGTCGGTGTCAAAACCGGCGGATCTCGGGTAGGGGGTCCCAAACTATGCGTCTAGGCAGATGGTAACAGGAGACAAGGGACACGATGTTTTACCCAGGTTCGGGTCCTCTTGATGGAGGTAAAACCCTACGTCCTGCTTGATTAATATTGATGAAATGGGTAGTACAAGAGTGGATCTACCACGAGATCAAGGAGGCTAAACCCTAAAGCTAGCCTATGGTATGATTGTTGATGTATGTTGTGTCCTACGGAATAAAGCCCTCCGGTTTATATAGACACCGCAGAAGGCTAGGGTTACATAGAGTCGGTTACAATGGTAGGAGATCTACATATCCGTATCGCCAAGCTTGCCTTCCACACCAAGGAAAGTCCCATCCGGACACGGGACGGAGTCTTCAATCTTGTATCTTCGTAGTCTTGGAGTCCGGCGGACGATGATAGTCCGGCTGTCCTGACACCCCCTAGTCCAGGACTCCCTCAGTAGCCCCCGAACCGGGCTTCAATGACGATAAGTCCAGCGCGTATATAGTCTTCGGCGTTGCAAGGCGGGTTCTCCCTTCAAGTTCCATGTACCTGCCGAACAGTGTCCAGCTTCATCATAAATACTATGCTTCTTGGCTTCTACGCCCAATAATGGTATTCTTCCACGCGTCGCACGAATGCGAAAGGCCAGGGTGTTTTTTTATATTTCACCCCCTAGTCGTGCGAGTCATCCGCCTACAAAAGAGGCAAAAATCCAGATCCAAACCTCATCATCTTACTTCCGCGAATACTTCATCGGAGCGCCCTTGACCTAAAAATCCATTCCATCATGGACCATCGACGCGGCTCCTCTTCTCGCGCTCCCAGCCCACCGCCAGGGGATTGGAGGAGGTGCTCTGTTCCACACAACGAGCTAGTGAAGCTCCAAGCGGGGGGATATCTCCCTCCGGCCTTCATGGTCCCGGTTCGAACCGGGCTGGCCACCTACCAAGGTGGGAAGCAAGCGGAGGCTACCCCAAGTCCCAACAAAGGGGAGCGGGTATGCTTCATCCCCTATCTAATAAGGTTACTCGGATTTCCAATACATCCGTTTCTCCGCGGGCTCCTGGAGTTCTACGGACTCTAGCTCCATCACCTTACGCCCGCCTCTGTCCTGCATATCGCGGGCTACGTAGCTCTTTGCGAGTTATTCCTGGGCATCAAGCCCCATTTTGCACTGTGGAAGAGGCTGTTCTGCCTCGTACCCCGTTCTCACGAGGGATCCATATATCAAGTGGGTGGCACCAAAATATGGCGCATTGCCGGGACCGGATACCCATCCGGTACCCCTAAGAAGGCATCCGAAGACTGGCCTTCGGAGTGGTTTTACATAGAAGACGCTCCGCTGCCGGACCCAGTCCGGATTGGCCTCCCAGAGTTCAGTGCTACTCCTCTAAAGAAACGCCTCAGCTGGCGCCCGCGGAGCCCCCGTTTGGAGGAGGACAAGAGCGTCCATTACCTGATGGGCCGAATAAGATTACTGGCCCATTCCGGATTGACCATGATCGGAGTCATGGCAATATGCATCATGCGGGGAGTACAGCCACTGCAATACAGGGGCCACCCCATGTGGGATTTCAACGGGGAGGACGACGCCACCCGCCACGGCCGCAAAGGACCGGATTCGACCGAGGACCTAGTGCAGATCCTGTCCGGCCTATACAAGGGGGAAAAGGAGGATTTCCTTCGAACGAACCCCTTGAATGGGTTTTCCATGAACAACCCTAGAAGCTGGGTAAGCGAACATTTTTAAGGGCTCAACCCATGCTTTCGAAGTTTAGGCTTCTTACATTATGTCTTCGGCGCAGGAACTACGCCGGACTGTGGAGGACATGGTAAGTCCCGCTCCGCAGCCCGAGGATCCAGAAAGATCCCTGGATCCGGCCTCTGAAGAGGATCCGGATATCGAGGTGGAGCTGATCGACGGGGTGTTTCACCAGCTCAGCAGGGACAATGCTTTGGTCGCCATTACGACGGACTACCCCGGATTATATCCGGCTTCCCAGGTGATTGTGACCGAGGTTTGGACACCATTATCTCTTCCTTGCCCATTTCTGACCTTCCTGAACGATGGTGTTTTATAGGAAGCACCTTCAAGGCGGGAAGCCGAGCCCGCGGCGGCTGACCAACAAAGGTCAGTCCGGACCAGCAGGCGGAAAAGGAGCACAGTACAGACTGAAACGTCGCCGCAAAGGTATAGCTCGTATTTCAAACATTCAGAGCAACGTTCCTAGGAAGCGTCTGAGTGCTCATGATCCTTTATAGGAGAAAAAGCGCCCGCCGGACTGCGGGCGTAGAGGTTGCCAATCCAGCCTATACCGCCCAGGCTCCAGCGCCTGGTCAGGAGGGGGAGGCAAGCGCAAGGCGCGGGCCGGATACTCCTCCAACGGAGGATGCTGACCGACTGTCCGCCACCAAGTCTGAGGTGGAGAGCGCCATGAACCACAGGCGCCGCCGGACAGTATTTCGTGAAGCGTGCTTCTCCCCTGAGGCATTGGACGCCTTTAACGCAGGGGACGCGCACCTCCGTGCTGCTCAAGACGGTTTTACCAGAGCCACGGAGCAGTATGTAAAAGACATACGGGTAAGGGAATTTTAATGGTTATATATACCAGTAGCCCCCGAGACTTAAAGTAGTTATGTTAACTGATTTAAGGATCATTTGAAACGCAGGCTCTTACCGAGAAGAATGCCCAGCTGTCTCAGGAGCTGCAAGAATGCAAGGCCCAGCTTGAGGCCGCACTTGCTGCCGCAGGAGGAAGCGCAGAGACCCCTCCTGGTAACACATTTTTATTAATAAATATAAGCACTATGCGGCGTGCGCGCAAGTCTAATAATGACGTTGCAGGTGCCGCCGGACAAGATCCGGACCGGCAAGAATTACTGCGCCAGCTAAAGGCCGGCGAGAGGGTGCTGAATAGGGTGCAGCAAGAAAGGAACAAGCTCCAAGATGCCAACGCCAAGCTCGGAGAGGAGCTGAAAGGCGCTCGAGCCGAGCTGTCCGGCTCCGTTAAGGAGAATCAGCGGCTTCGTCGCGGCATTCATAGTAAGTGCTTGAGCGGACTCCTTTAAAAAGAAGAGTTCGGCAAAGAAGTAAATTGACATAATATGTCTTGTAGGTATACTCACAGGTCGCCCTGCGGAGGAGATGCCCATATCAACGGGTGATCAACTTCCCGAGCTGTTGCAACTGCTCGAACGAGTTCGGCAGGCAATGAGCGGCGTCGTCCAGGCTTTATGGCCAGCCCTCTCCTTACCCGAGGGCCTTGGGGAGCTTGCAGAGAAGCTTCAGGGAGTGCGGCAGCGCTTCTGTTTGTGGAAGATTTCGGATTGCCGTCAAGGTGCCAGGGAGGCTTGGGCCATGGTGAAGACGCGTTACAAGAAGGCGGATCCCAACCACATGGCCGAAGTTGGACCGGTGGGGCCCGATGGGAAGGAGATCCCTGTGAGTTTAGTATACAGCCAGGTAGAGTTGGCTGCTAAATTTTCCCAACGGGACTGTAAGTTAGAGAGCCTGTTAGACGGTATTGAGGAGGAATACAATCAGTAAATTTGACAATGTATTTTTGTAAAATGACATGTGAAATGCCTTCTAGCCGGATTGTAGATCGTTTGTCTTTGCCGACCTTTTCACTTCAACCTCGGGACCCTATAGTCCGGAGTGTGTCCGAATACCTTTTTGGTTAAGAAACAACCGGGGTATGCATGGAGACCAGGAGTAGGGGTC
Organism: Triticum aestivum; assembly: GCF_018294505.1. Classification (NCBI taxonomy): domain Eukaryota; kingdom Viridiplantae; phylum Streptophyta; class Magnoliopsida; order Poales; family Poaceae; genus Triticum; species Triticum aestivum. The sequence continues at coordinate 259,863,524 of NC_057807.1, forward strand.
ATTAGTGCTTTATCAGACAAGTGCCCAACTAGTTATGTTATATTACATGGTTAGTAAGAAACATCTTCCAGGGAGAATAGTTCCGTTAAGGGTTCCTTTCCCTGGGAGGCATGCCCTAAAGTGCATGTCCGGACTGCGAAAAAAGCAGAAAACATCTGGGGGCAGATAAATAAGTAGGTAAAAAATCATCTTTCAAGTCACCGACCGAATATTCCCTTAAGAACGCTAGCTTTCGGCTTCACCCAGTCTGAGGTACACATCCGGCTGACTCGGCAGTAACAATCGCAGAGGTGCTCCCTTTACCTCCTAGCCGAACAATCGGGAACGTAGGGGTAAGCACAGGAGCCAGGCAACCCATCTTGGCCAAAACTTAAGTCATATCGATGCATATAATGGTGAGTAAAAGGTACATGTGGAAGCTTGACACATGTGCTGGGCATGAAGCCCTTATAATTGAGCTTCTGGAAAAGAAGCCCCCAGGTATAATGAGTGCGGATGGCACATCAAGTGTACGCGAACAATGCGGAAGTAGGCCCGTAAGGGCTTTTTAGTGAAAAGGTTAGGGGAAGAAAGAGAAACAAAAGACAGCTGGAGTGTAAAAATTTGAACGGAGGAAGGGGACGAACTCTTAGTCCGGCGCTAGGCATAGAATCTTCGGAGGCGGGCTGCGTTCCATGGGTTCGGCTCGAGTCGGTTATCCGACGCATTTCGTAGACGGTACGCTCCGCCGGTCAGGACTTGATCGATAATGAAGGGGCCCTCCCATTTGGGCTTGAGCTTGTCCTTTTTCTTGTCCGGCAGGCATAGAACTAGTTCGCCAACGTTGTAAGTCTTGGCCCGTACTTCTCTGCTTTGATATCTTCGGGCCTGCTGCTGATAGAATGCGGAACGGGGCTTGGGGACGTCGTGTTCTTCCTCCAATGTATCCAAGCCGTCCTGCCGATCCAGCTTGGCCTCTCTTTCTTCGTACATGCGCACTCGAGGTGAGTCATGAATAATGTCGCAGGGCAAGACTGCCTCTGCGCCGTATACCATAAAAAATGGTGTGAATCTGGTAGTACGGTTAGGCATTGTCTGCAGCCCCCAGAGTACGGAGTCGAGCTCCTCAACCCAGTGCGTGTCAGATTTAGTAAGTGACCGCACTAGTCTGGGTTTAATGCCGCTCATTATTAGACCATTTGCTCGTTCCACTTGACCGTTGGTTTGAGGGTGATAGACTGAAGCATAGTCGAGCTTGATGCCCATATTTTTGCACCATGACTTGACCTCGTCGGCCGTGAAGTTCGTGCCGTTGTCGGTGATGATGCTGTGGGGCACTCCATAACGGTGTACCACCCCAGATATAAAGTCTATCACTGGTCTGGACTTTGCTGTTTTGACCGGTTTGGCCTCTATCCATTTGGTGAATTTATCCACCATGACCAATAGGTACCTTTGCTTGTGGGTTCCCCCTTTAAGGGGTCCAACCATATCAAGCCCCCAGACCGCGAACGGCCAGGTAATGGGTATAGTTTTGAGGGCGGTGGGTGGCATATGGCTCTGATTAGCAAAGAGCTGACAACCGACGCATCTCTGGACTAAGTCCTGGGCATCTGCCCGGGCCGTCGGCCAATAAAATCCTGTACGGAATGCCTTTCCTACAAGGGCCCGGGCTGCTGCGTGGTGTCCGCCTAGTCCGGCATGAATTTCAGCCAGGAGGTTTCGCCCTTCCTCTTCGGAGATACACCTTTGAAGGACTCCGGTTGTACTTTTCTTATAAAGTTCTCCCTCATGGACCTTGTAGGCTTTCGATCGCCGGACTATGCAGCGGGCCTCATTTTGGTCTTCGGGAAGTTCCTGTCTAAGCAGATAGGCTAAGAATGGTTCCATCCACGGGGTAATTACTGCCATTATGTCGTGGGCTGAAGGTGTTATGTCATCGGCTGAATCGCCGGTTGGCTCGGTTGTTTCCGGTTTGTCATTTCCGGATTCCCCTTCCCATAGTACAGATGGCTTGAAGAGCCGTTCCAGGAAGATATTTGGAGGGACAGCGTCACGTTTTGTGCCGATGCGTGCCAGTACGTCGGCTGCTTGGTTATTTTCTCGGGCTACGTGATGGAATTCAAGTCCTTCAAACCGAGCCGACATTTTTAGGACAGCGTTGCGATATGCTGCCATTTTCGGATCCTTGGCGTCAAAGTCTCCGTTTATTTGGGATATTGCAAGGTTTGAATCCCCGCGCACCTCTAGGCGTTGAATGCCCATGGAGATTGCCATCCGGAGACCATGTAAGAGGGCCTCGTATTCGGCTGCATTGTTGGAGTCCGTGTACATTATTTGAAGTACGTATTGGACTGTGTCCCCGGTTGGGGACGTCAAGACGCCGCCACCCCCAGTCCGGCCAACATTTTGGAGCCGTCGAAGTGCATAGTCCAATTGGAGTATGCACCGTACTCTTTAGGGAGTTCGGCTTCTGTCCATTCGGCGACGAAGTCAGCCAAAACTTGTGACTTTATAGCTCGCCAAGGTTTGTAAGTTATATCGAATGGTAGGAGCTCAATGGCCCATTTTGCAATCATGCCCGTTGCGTCGCGGTTATTTATGATGTCATTGAGTGGTACTTCGGAGGCCACTGTTATCGAACACTCTTGAAAGTAGTGTCGGAGCTTCCGGGATGCCGTGAACACCACATACGCTATCTTCTGATAGTGTGGGTAATGGGACTTGCAGGGAGTTAACACAGTGGATACATAATACACTGTCTTTTAAAGAGGGAATTTATGCCCTTCTGTCTCTCGTTCGACGACGAGTACCGCGCTTACAACTTGATGCGTTGCTGCGATGTATAACAACATTGGTTCGTCCAGATTGGGCGCAGCCAGGACCGGATTTGTTGCCAATATGGCCTTTATTTCTTCGAGTCCGGCAGTGGCAGCATCCGTCCACTCGAAGTGTTTGGTGCGCCTGAGGAGGCGACAGAGGGGCAGTGCCTTTTCTCCTAGACGGGAGATAAAGCGTCTTAAAGCTGCCACACATCCTGTTAATTTTTGTATTTGTTTGAGGTCTTTTGGGATATCCAACTGTGAGAGAGCTTGGATTTTAGCCGGGTTTGCTTCAATTCCTCTACCGGATACAATGAAGCCCAGCAGCTTTCCGGCTGGTACGCCGAAAACGCATTTTTCTGGATTCAGCTTGATGTCATATGCTCTGAGGTTGTCGAATGTGAGCCTCAAATCGTCTACTAGAGTTTCGATGTGTTTTGTTTTGACGACCACGTCGTCTACGTATGCCTCTACTGTCTTGCCGATCTAGGTAGCCAGACATGTTTGAATCATGCACTGATATGTTGCGCCGGCATTTTTAAGTCCGAAGGGCATCGTGTTGAAGCAGAGTGGTCCGTATGGAGTAATGAATGCCGTTGCGGCTTGGTCTGCTTCCGCCATCTTGATTTGATGGTAGCCAGAGTATGCGTCGAGGAAGCACAATGAATCGTGCCCTGCGGTAGCATCGATAATTTGGTCGATGCGGGGGAGGGGGAAGGGATCCTTTGGGCAAGCCTTATTGAGGTCTTTAAAATCGACGCATAGGCGCCAGGATTTGTCCTTCTTTGGTACCATTACCAGATTTGCTAGCCAATCCGGATGTTTGATATCTCTAATGAATCCGGCTTCCAATAGTTTGGCTAGCTCTTCTCCCATTGCCTGTCTTTTGGGTTCGGAAAATCGTCGAAGAGCCTGTTTGACCGGCTTGAATCATTTTAGGATGTTTAGGCTGTGTTCTGCCAATCTGCGTGGGATTCCGGGCATGTCCGAAGGATGCCAGGCGAAAATGTCCCAACTTTCCCGAAGGAATTCGCGCAGTGCGGTGTCTACCTCGGGGTTTAATTGTGCCCCAATGGAGGCCGTCTTTATTGGGTCCGTTGGATGGACCTGGAATTTCACTATTTCATCTGCTGGTTTGAAGGAGGTGGACTTGGATCTTTTATCAAGTATCACATCGTCCCTGTTTACCGTAGAGCGCAGCGCGGTGAGTTCTTCTGCCGCTAGGGCCTCGGATAGTGCCTCCAGGGCTAGTGCGGCTGTCTTGTTTTCGGCGCGGAGTGCTATGTCCGGATCACTAGCGAGAGTGATTATTCCGCCAGGCCCAGGCATTTTGAGCTTCATATACCTGTAATGGGGTACGGCTTGAAAAATTGTGAATGCCTCTCGTCCTAATATAGCGTGATATCCGCTGTTGAACGGGGCCACTTGGAACGTGACTTCTTCGGATCTGTAATTGTCCGGCGAGCCGAACACCACATCGAGTGTGATTTTTCCGGTGCAGCGCGCTTCCCGGATAGGGATTATTCCTCTGAAGGTTGTGCTACTTCGCTCAATATGGCTCCAATCGATTTCCATTTTTTGAAGAGTTTCCTCGTAGATGAGGTTTAGTCCGCTGCCGCCATCCATGAGGACCTTTGTAAGTCGAAAGCTGTCCACTATGGGACTAAGCACCAGTGCGGCTGGTGCTCGGGCTGTTCGGAATTTAGGTTCGTCGCTGGCGTTGAAGGTGATAGCTGTGTCGCTCCATGGATTTGCTGTTGCTACTTGGTAGACTTCGGTGAGGCCGCGGATTGTTCGTTTTCGCATATTGTTTGATGCGAAGGTCTCAAAGACTGTTGATATCGTACCGGTATTGTTGGAGTGGTTTTCGGGGGCTAGAAGCTCCTCGCCACTTTTGGCCACCTGCCGTAATATCCAACATGCTCGAAGGCTATGTGTTGGGACGGCTCCCTCTGTACTATGAAGCTTACAGGGTCCATTGAGCCATCCCTCCAGTACGGTTCCGTGCCCTTTATGGGGTTTTTGCTTTTTGGTTTTTGCATCTGGGGCCTGAGTGTGATGCACCCTTTTGTTGCGGACTGGGGTTGTATTCGGGGCCGGATTATCCCAAAATTGGTTTTCGGTTTTCCGGAAACTCTCCATCGCACAGTACTTTCATACTATGGACGCCAAATCGGTGAAGCGTATAATTTTACGACGGCCGATGGCGTTCAATATTCCCTTGTCCGTGCAATTATTGCAAAAGATTGAGATTGCGTTTTCCTCTCGGCAGTCCTTTATCCTGTCCATAACCAGGAGGAATCTGGCCCAGTAGTGATGTACTGTTTCAGCGGGCTCTTGCCATATTAGAGATAGATCGCATATGTCTGGGCGGGTGGGTGGACTAAAATCCGGACCCCTGCCCATCTTGGGGCTTAAAGGCCGAGGGGTTTCCGAATTCGGAAGCCTGGATTGCTGGACACGATCCAGCGAGTCCGGAACGATGCATGATTTTAAGTTCAATGCTCGATCGAGGTCCGTCCCTCCGCGGAAATCCGGCATGGAGGGTTTGGGAATCCGGACGTGACTAGTTTTCAATATAGGCGAAGAGTCGCCGCATTGCTCCTCTACCACTGCGACGTGGTGGGTGGCCTGGGGAGAGTTAATATCTCTCAGATCGGTTTTAAGCCCAATCTGATTGTAGTCTGTAGCGACTCCCAGGGCGGCAATGCGATCCAAGAGCTCGTTGACAGACGAGAGCTCTATTGGATCCAGCCGCTCGGCGAATTCCGAGCTGACGAGGAGATTGCTTTTGACGACTTGGGAAGTCATTGTCGAAGCAGTGGCCGGACAGGCGGTCATAAGAAAACCGCCTAGCCAGATAGTTTGGCCGGCGACCAAGGCCCCTTTGGCGAAAATACCGTCTTTGAAGACGGGTGGAGGCATCCTTCCTATCAGCGATGACACAGAGGAACTCTCAATGAAAGCACCAATGTCGGTGTCAAAACCGGCGGATCTCGGGTAGGGGGTCCCGAACTGTGCGTCTAGGCGGATGGTAACAGGAGACAAGGGACACGATGTTTTACCCTGGTTCGGGCCCTCTTGATGGAGGTAAAACCCTATGTCCTGCTTGATTAATATTGATGATATGGGTAGTACAAGAGTGGATCTACCATGAGATCAAGGAGGCTAAACCCTAAAGCTAGCCTATGGTATGATTGTTGATGTATGTTGTGTCCTACGGACTAAAGGCCTCCGGTTTATATAGACACCGGAGAATGCTAGGGTTAAACAGAATCGGTTACAATGGTAGGAGATCTACATATCCATATCGCCAAGCTTGCCTTCCACGCCAAGGAAAGTCCCATCCGGACAAGGGACGGAGTCTTCAATCTTGTATCTTTGTAGTCTTGGAGTCCGGCGGACGATGATAGTCCGGCTGTCCGGACACCCCCTAGTCCAGGACTCCCTCATGGAGTTTTCAAGTTTTGGGTAAGGATTCGATGGAGTATGGAAGAAGGAGTGGTAAGAGCCTAAGCTTGGGGATTCCCAATTCACCCCAAGGATATATTCAAGGACAACCAAGAGCCTAAGCTTGGGGATGCCCCGGAAGGCATCCCCTCTTTCGTCTTCGTTCATCGGTAACTTTACTTGGAGCTATATTTTTATTCACCACATGATATGTGTTTTGCTTGGAGCGTCATTTTATTTTGTTAGTATTTGTTTGCTGTTAATTAGATTAATGTTTTGCATCTTTAGTTTCAATAAAGAAGTCAAGGATAGCCTTTGCCATGCTTATTTTGCTAGTATACATGTTGCTGTTTGAAAAACAGAAAGTTTACCGCTGTTGCAAAAATTACCTAGAAAAGTCAGAGAGTGGTATAATGTTGAATATTTTTGCATATTGAGCTCTGATAAAATTTTTAGAGTGGGAATTTTAGTTCATAATTTTTGGAGTCAGGGAAGTATTGATACTCTTGCATTCTTTACAGACTGTACTGTTTTGGCAGATTGCTGTTATGGTTGCATTGTTTGCATATGTTTGCTTGATTAATGAGTCTATTTGAGGATAGGAGTATTAAATATGCAGAGGCATTTAGCATGCAATGTTTAATAATAATGTTAGTGATTTGTTACAGTAGAAAATGATAAGGTTTTGCATTGGTTTATACTAACCTATCTCACGAGTTCTTGTTGAGTTTGTTGTGAATGAAGCTTTCGATAAAAAGAGAAACCATGATATGAGAGGAATTAAGGAGACAAAAAAGCTCAAGCTTGGGGATGCCCAAGGCACCCCAAGATAATATTTCAAGAAGTCTCAAGCATCTAAGCTTGGGGATGCCCCGGTAGGCATCCCACCTTTCTTCTTCAACAACTATCGGTTAGTATCGGTTGAGCCTTAGTTTTTGCTTCATCACATGAGTTGTGCTATCCTTGCAATGTAGTTATCTTTAGCTTTGCTTGCTCTTTGAATAAAGTATCAAGATCTTAAATTTTTAAATGAGAGAGAGTCTTCGCATAGTTGCATAATTATTTAGCTACTCATTGACCTTCACTTATATCTTTCAGAGTAGTTTGTCATTTGTTCTAGTGCATCACTTATATCTTTTAGAGCATGGTGGTAGTTTTATTTTTAAGAAATAGATGAACTCTCATGCTTCACTTATATTATTTTGAGAGTCTTAAATATCATGGTAATTTTCTTAATATTAATATACTTGGTATTCAAGATATGTGAAACTTTCTTATGAGTGTGTTGAATACTATGAGAAGTTTGATGCTTGATAATTGTTTTGAGATATGAAGATGGTGATATTAGAGTCATGCTAGTTGGTTAGTTGTGAATTTGAGAGATACTTGTGTTAAAGTTTGTGATTCCTGTAGCATGCACGTATGGTGAACCGTTATGTGATGAAGTCGGAGCATGATTTATTTATTGATTGTCTTCCTTATGAGTGGCGGTCGGGGACGAGCGATTGTCTTTTCCTACCAATCTATCCCCCTAGGAGCATGCGTGTAATACTTTGCTTTGATAACTTCTAAATTTTTGCAATAAGTATATGAGTTCTTTATGACTAATGTTGAGTCCATGGATTATACACACTCTCACCCTTCCACCATTGCTAGCCTTTCTAATACCGCACACTTTTCGCCGGTATCATACACCCACCATATACCTTCCTCAAAACAGCCACCATACCTACCTATCATGGCATTTCCAAAGCCATTCCGAGATATATTGCCATGCAACTTTCCACCGTTCCGTTCATTATGACACGCTCCATCATCGTCATATTGCTAGCATGATCATGTAGTTGACATCGTATTTGTGGCAAAGCCACCGTTCATAATTCTTTCATACATGTCACTCTTGATTCATTGCATATCCCGGTACACCGCCGGAGGCATTCATATAGAGTCATTTTGTTCTAAGTATCGAGTTGTAATTGTTGAGTTGTAAGTAAATAAAAGTGTGATGATCATCATTATTAGAGCATTGTCCCAAGTGAGGAAAGGATGATGGAGACTATGATTCCCCCACAAGTCGGGATGAAAATCCGGACAAAATAAAAATAAAAGAGGCCAAAGAAGCCCAAATAAAAAAAGGAGGCCATAAAAAAGAGAAAAGGCCCAAAAAAAATAAAAAAATGATGAGAGAAAAAGAGAGAAGGGACAATGTTACTATCCTTTTACCACACTTGTGCTTCAAAGTAGCACCAAGATCTTCATGATAAAGAGTCTCTCATTTTGTCACTTTCATATACTAGTGGGAATTTTTCATTATAGAACTTGGCTTGTATATTCCAATGATGGGATTCCTCAAATGCCCTAGGTCTTCGTGAGCAAGCGAGTTGGATGCACACCCACTTAGTTTCTTTTGTAGAGCTTTCATATACTTATAGCTCTAGTGCATCCGTTGCATGGCAATCCCTACTCACTCACATTGATATCTATTGATGGGCATCTCCATAGCCCATTGATACGCCTAGTTGATGTGAGACTATCTTCCCTATTTTTGTCTTCTCCACAACCACCATTCTATTCCACATATAGTGCTATATCCATGGCTCACGCTCATTTATTGCGTGAAGATTGAAAAAGTTTTGAAAATGTTAAAGTATGAAACAGTTGCTTGGCTTGTCATCGCGGTTGTGCATGATTTAAATATTTTGTGTAGGGAAGATGGAGCATAGCCAGACTATATGATTCTGTAGGGATAACTTTCTTTGGCCATGTTATTTTGAGAAGACATGATTGTTGTGATTAGTATGCTTGAAGTATTATTATTTTTTATGTCAATATGAACTTTTGTCTTGAATCTTTCGGATCTGAATATTCATATCACAATTAAGAAGATTTATATTGAAATTATGCCAAAGTATCACTCCGCATCAAAAATTCTTTTTTATCATTTACCTACCCGAGGACGAGCAGGAATTAAGCTTGGGGATGCTTGATACGTCTCCAACATATCTATAATTTTTGATTGCTCCATGCTACTTTATCTACTGTTTTGGGCAATATTGGGCTTTATTATCCACTTTTATATTATTTTTGGGACTAACCTATTAACCGGAGGCCCAGCCCAGACTTGCTGTTTTATGCCTATTTCAGTGTTTCGAGGAAAAGGAATATCAGACGAAGTCAAAACGGAACGAAATCAACCGGAGAAGTTATTTTTGGAAGGAAAGCAACCCAGGGAACTTGGAGTGCACGTCAGGGGAGATACGGGCTGCTCACGAGGCTGGGGGGCGTGCCCACCCCCCCGGGCACGCCCCCCTGCCTCGTGGGGCCCCCGTAGCTCCTCCGACGTACCCCCTGCACCCATATATACTCTCGTACGCTAAAACTTCCAGAACAAAAGATATATCGGGAGTTCCGCTGCCGCAAGCCTCTATAGCCACCAAAAACCTCTCGGGAGCCCGTTCCGGCGCCCTGCCGGAGGGGGATCCCATCACCGGTGGCCATCTTCATCATCCCGGCGCTATCCATGACGAGGAGGGAGTAGTTCACCCTCGGGGCTGAGGGTATGTACCAGTAGCTATGTGTTTGATCTCTCTCTCTCTCTCTCTCTCGTGTTCCTCTATGGCACGATCTTGATGTATCCCGAGCTTTGCTATTGTAGTTGGATCTTATGATGTTTCTCCCCCTCTACTCTCTTGTGATGAATTGAGTTTCCCCTTTGAAGTTATCTTATCGGATTGAGTCTTTTATGAGAACACTTGATGTATGTCTTTCCGTGATTATCTGTGGTGACAATGGGATATCATGTGCCACTTGATGTATGTTTTGGTGATCAACTTGCGGATTTCATGACATTGAGAACCTATGCATAGGGGTTGTCACACGTTCTTGACTCTCCGATAGAAACTTTGGGGCACTCTTTGAAGTACTTTGTGTTGGTTGGATGAATCTGAGATTGTGTGATGCATATCGTATAATCATGCCCACGGATACTTGAGGTGACAATGGAGTATCTAGGTGACATTAGGGTTTTGGTTGATTTGTGTCTTAAGGTGTTATTCTAGTACGAACTCTTTTATAGATTGATCCAAAAGAGTAACTTTGAGGTGGTTTCGTACCCTACCATAATCTCTACGTTTGTTCTCCGCTATTAGTGGCTTCGGAGTGACTCTTTGTTGCATGTTGAGGGCTTGTTATATGATCTATCTATGTTATTATTGTTGAGAGAACTTGCACTAGCGAAAGTATGAACCCTATGCCTTGTTTCCTATCATTTCAATACCGTTGAGGCTCACTTTTCTCATTAGTTACCTTGCTGTTTTTATTATTTCAGATTACAAAAACCTATATCTACTATCTATTTTGCACTTGTATCACCATCTCTTCACCGAACTAGTGCACCTATACAATTTACCATTGTATTGGGTGTGTTGGGGACACAAGAGACTTTTTGTTATTTGGTTGCAGGGTTGTTTGAGAGAGACCATCTTCATCCTACGCCTCCTACGGATTGATAAACCTTAGGTGATCCACTTGAGGGAAATTTGCTACTGTCCTACAAACCTGTGCACTTGCAGGCCCAACAACATCTACAAGAAGAAGCTTGTGTAGTAGACATCACTCGGCGCCACCAAAGAGGTTGTACAGTCATCGCATCACACCTTCTCCTTAACTCGACCTCCCGACACCGACAGTGCTCCATCCCGCACCCCCATGGAGCGGCTACCTTGAAGCAGGTGCCGCGGGAAACATCTCCACAGCGGCTCTCCCCCAGTGCGAGGGCCCTTTGGCGGCGGCGTCCATACCAGCCGGATCTACTACTGCTGCTCCGGCTCTCGCTTGCTCGCTCGCGCTGCTGCTGCTGCTCTGGCTCTCGCTCGATCGCTCGCTCGCCCAGCTCCTGCTGCTCTAGCTCTCGCTCGCTCGCTCGTGCAGCTGCTGCTGCTTCGGCTCTCGCTCGCTCGCTTGTGCTGCTGCTGCTGCTCTCCCCCTTGCTCGTGATGCTGCTCTGCTCCGATTTAGCTACACTTCAGTCGACTGAATCGACTTTTGGGTCAGTCAATTTTCAGGGGGGGAGGGCTCGCCGGAGTTAAGGAAGAACCACCTGCATCAGGGACGGGGGCTCGCCGGAGATCTACCCCTATCTATCTTAGGGTTCAGGGTGGGGGCGGGGGGCCTAGAGGGCTGGCCTGGGCGGCGGACCAGTGGTGGGGAGTTGTTTCGGGGCGGCGAGGCGGCGCTGGGGCCAGCGGTTCGACTGGTGGTGGCTGGCGGCTTAGGGGGGTGTAGGTTGAAGATGAACTGCAGGCCCTCCCTAAACTACATGTCAAGTGCCTCTCTGCTACCATTGCGTCAGTTCCAACAGTAACATTCAGATTCCACAGTAAATTTCAGTTTCGATAGTTAAGTTCAGAGTCAACCGTTTTTACCTGTAGTCAGGTGGTTTTTGGTGATGTAAATTTTACATGTATTTTACGTCATCTATTGGAGATGCTATTAGAATCTCACTTGAGATTAACAATGTCTGTCTTGTGCTGCTTCAGCCTTGACGTCTTACGGCTCACCGGAGCTACTCCAATGACAGAACGATCCATCACAACAGAGTAGTGCCCTGGACGCCTTCTACAGATTCCTCAGATCTTCCTCCACACCTCCGACAGCCACCTCTGCCTCAAATGCTTCAGCGACCAACCCAATGATGCTGAGGTCGACATGGCTACGGCAAAGAGGTTGTACACTTGTTGCATCACTTATTACTATACATTCATGTCGATCCATTAGGGTTATTTTGGTTCAACGGGAAAACATAGCAATTGGGAATTTTCCAATGGCACTCTACTATTCAATTATTCATGCATTTTGTTGAAAGAATGAAGCAAAACATCCACCTGGACCTACTTTTCGAAATCCTATGCATGAAAACAAGACCAAGTGCATTAGTGGCAGAATAACATTCTAACTGTACACGCTTTCATATGGTTTCACTTTATTTTGTCCATGTTTCTTTGCATTCCTCTGCTCTTCCAATTCCTGTAAACCAAACACCCAAGTTGACAGAAATCATGTGTTTACAAATGCTCTGTTTACCATGTGCATTCCTATCCTATTCCGGTATTTTTCCTATCCCTACGTTTTTAGAATCATGCAAGCCAAATGAGCCCTTACAGAATTACTTCAGTTATAGGTAGGTGTCAAAGGGAACTTTGTGTGGTTTGTCCTGCTCCTGCCGCAACGTCGTCCACCTCACCTGAGCCGCTCCATCGACAGAAGCATCCAGCAAACCAGACATCACGACTCCTGACCGTCTTTCGCCGCCTCAGATCTCCTTCGGTGCCGTCGGCACCCACCACAACGGCATCACCACATCGACTCAGTAGATGAACCTGAGGAGTACACAAGTCCACAAGAGAGGTCGCACACTTTTGTTTCTGCTTATGTTATGCATTGGTTAAAATTACCTGCTACTTTATCGTCCTGTTCACCTCTTGGACTCCGAGTCAGGTCCAAATTAATGTTCAAACTTGAGTTCTAAATTAGTTGTGGGGCACATATCGAGGCAGCAATGAATAGTATCTCTGTCTAATATCTGGTTCACCTAGGGTATGCCTATGTTGTTCATCTTGGGTGGGAAACAAATAGTAAAGCAATCATCATCTGTATTTTTATTAAATTAAAGCAATCATCAGCCTGCTATCATTATTTTTGGATCCATCCACTGGTTGTTACCATCACTCTAAATTTCTGCACGCTCTCCTTACATATTCTGACCATATTTTATTCTTATGCATGTCAGATATTGTACACAGTCATGCTGAACATGTAGAGAAAAGGAGAAGAGTTTTGCGCGGCAATATAATGTCATGCAGACATTGCTCCATGGTGGGTTCAATGGCAAACCCTCCCCACCCCTCTCCGGATTGAAATCCAGAGGAAGATATCGGATTCAGACACCGCTGACCACTCCTATTTACCCCCCAAGGTGTTTGCTCTACCTTGGCATGATGATGTTTGTCATATCATGCATATGTTGCCTTGCAGTGCCTACTTTTGACATCATATATTTCATCTGCTTAGTTTAGACATGTTCTGTAATGCCACCTGTTTAGTTTCTATATCATATATGGGAATTATGCAGTCTCATGTCTTTTAGCCAGCCATAATATATGTGAAATGTGCAATGCCATCCCGTTTAACCAGGCATCATATATTTGAATGATATCTTGCCCATCCTTTTCTTCATTACATTTCCATTTGTCGACAATGTTTGTACATTAAACTACTCTTCCTGTGAATCAGCCATTTGGGTGGGAGATGGAAAATTCTGGAGTGAAAACAAGGCCTTCAGAGCAGACAGTGCTACCTATCGAAGCAGATCTCTTGTTGGGTCCCGATAGCTCCTCAGAGATGGATTCAGAGACAGATTGATGACCCACAAGTGTAGGGGATCTATCTCATCCTTTCAATAAGTAAGAGTGTCGAAGCCAACGAGGAGCAGAAGGAAATGACAGGCGGTTTTCAGTAAGGTATTCTTTGCAAGCACTGAAATTATCGGTAACAGATAGTTTTGTGATAAGGTAATTTGTAACGGGTAACAAGTAGCAAAAGTAAATACGGTGCAATAAGGTGGCCCAATCCTTTTTGTAGCGAAGGACAAGCCTGGACAAATTCTTATATGGACAAAAGCGCTCCCGAGGACACATGGGAATTATCGTCAAGCTAGTTTTCATCACGCTCATCTGATTCACGTTCGTTACTTTGATAATTTGATATGTGGGTGGACCGGTGCTTGGGTACTGCCCCTTCTTGGACAAGCATCCCACTTATGATTAACCCCTATTGCAATCATCCGCAACTACAAAATAAGTATTAAGGTAAACCTAACCATAGCATGAAACATATGGATCCAAATCAGCCCCTTACGAAGCAACGCATAAACTAGGGTTTAAGCTTCTGTCACTCTAGCAACCCATCATCTACTTATTACTTCCCAATGCATTCCTCTAGGCCCAAACAATGGTCAAGTGTCATGTAGTCGACATTCACATAACACCACTAGAGCAAATACAACATACATCTCATCAAAATATCGAACAAATACCAAATTCACATGACTACTTATAGCAAGACTTCTCCCATGTCCTCAGGAACAAACGTAACTACTCACAAATCATATTCATGTTCATAAGCAAAGGGGTATTAATATGCATTAAGGATTTGAACATATGATTCTTCCACCGAATAAACCAACTAGCATCAACTACAAGGAGTAATCAACACTACTAGTGACCCACAGGTACCAATCTGAGGTTTCGAGACAAAGATTGAATACAAGAGATGAACTAGGGTTTGAGAGGAGACGGTGCTGGTGAAGATGTTGATGGAGATTGACCCCCTCCCAATAACAGGATCGATGGTGATGATGATGATGATGATTTCCCCCTCCCGGGGGGATGTTTCCCCGGCAGAACAGCTCCGCCGGAGCCCTGGATTGGTTCCGCCTCGTGGCGGTGGTGTTTCTTCCCGAAAGCTTGCTTATGATTTTTTCTAGGATAAAAGACTTCATATAGCAGAAGATGGTCACCGTAAGGCTGCCAGGGGGCCCATGAGGCAGGGAGGCACGCCCAGGGGGGTAGGGCGCGCCCCCACCCTCGTGGACGATGGGTGGCCCCCCTCTGGTATTTCTTCCACTCAGTATTTTTTATTAATTCTAAAAAATGACTTTTGTTGAGTTTCAGGACTTTTGGAGTTGTGCAGAATAGGTCTCTAATATTTGCTCCTTTTCCAGCCAAGAATTCTAGCTGCCGTCATTCTCCCTCTTCATACAAACCTTGTAAAATAAGAGAGAATAAGCATAAGTATTGTGACATAACATGTAATAACGGCCCATAATGCAATAAATATCAATATAAAAGCATGATGCAAAATGGACGTATCAACTCCCCCAAGCTTAGACCTCGCTTGTCCTCAAGCAGAAGCCGATATCGAAAAATGTGTCCACATGTTTAGAGATAGAGGTGTCGATAAAATAAAATACGGACATGAGGGCATCATGATAATTCTTATAACAGCAACATACATATATTTGTCATATGATTTCTTATGCTCAAGTAACAATCTACTCACAATGTCAAGTATGAATCAGAAACTTCATTGAAAACTAACAAACTATAATCTCGGTCATTGAAGCAATTACAATTTATCATAACATCGGAAAGAGTCAACATAAGAGCTTTTCAGCAAGTCCACATACTCAACTATCATTTAGTCTTTCACAATTGCTAACACTCACACAATACTTATGGTTATGAAGTTTTAGTCGGACACAGAGGAAGATAGGGGCTTATAGTGTTGCCTCCCAACCTTTTACCTCAAGGGTAATGTCAACAATAATAGTTCTTGCTAACTTACATCCTATTGGATATATATATATATATATATAGGGTGGGTCTATTCTAATAACACCCTTAAGACTCTTATTCTGATAACACTTTCCCTTATTCTGCTAACAGTAACGAGCTGACCCATAACTACAAACTAACCCCGCAAAAGGAAAAGACCGAGCTGCACGGGGGCAAAATGAGAACTACCCCGCTCACTCTCCCCCACGACCTCCATCAAACTCTCTGCTCCCCCTCCCGACAGCCACTTCCCCCACGCCCCCACTTCCCTCCCCACCTTCTCTGAAGCGGCGACCCCTACTCTCCCCACCTTCTCCGGCGGCGCCGCCCACCACCTCCTCTAGTCGTGTCCCGCGAAACCACCTTCTACGCTGGCGGTCATGGCGGGATCCGGCCGCCCTCGGCCCCCGGCGCGGCCTCAGCCACCGGATCCGGCAGCCACGACCATTGGTGCGGCCACAAACCACGGATCTGTCCGCCGCCGACCCTCAGCGTGGAAGTCGTCCGCTCGGGCAGCCCGGTGCCTGATCCAGCGAGGTCCACACTGGTACCTCTGTCCTATGACGTCGGGGCCCGGGTCGTCCTCTCCATCTCCGACAGGGAGGCCCCTTCAAGGGACTCCCCTGCTTGCCACCGGGAGGAGGCTGATCAGCAGGCATGCGCTAGCGGCCCCCTTGATGCCCGCGACGGATCCGACGAGCCAACCCACCTCCTCGTCTCCCTCACCGCGGATCCGACGAGCTCTATCACCATGCGCTAGCGGGCGGATCTCCCTCCCTCCTCCACTCACGGCGTCGCGCACAGGCGGCGCCGCCACCATTTCTCTCAGCCATCCTCCCCCCGAGCCACGTCTATATGGATATTGTCCACCCGTTGCTGCATTTGGCCACGCCTTCAACCACCACGACATGACGGGGTGTAGGATCCAAGGAGGTTCAGGGGTCAGGAAGCCGTCGACCTCGTCGGAAACCGCCCTTCCCTCCTACCGTCCAATCTCGTTCACCGGATGCCTCGCACGCTGCTACGCTAGGTGCCGGATCCCTCGTCCACTGATGCGCCAGGGATGAGCTCGCCACGCGGTTCGTTTGCGAGATACTTTGTTGTGCCCTTGCAGTGCGCTTGGATCCTTTTAGTAGTGCGAAACGCGCCCTTGAGCGGTTCAATCCACAGGCGCTGCAGATCCTCATGCACTATGCAGTCCACTTTTTCTCGATCTACAGAATTTCGCCGGCAATAAACAGTGCGGTATGGACGTGCAGTTCGCCGGCAACAAGTAGCTTCGGTCCCCCTGGTTCCTGTTGAAGTTTGCCAGCACTACGATGTGCAGTGCGTTGTGCGTGTTTTGGTCATGGATCACATTTTCATCAGACTCTAGCAGCTCACTGTCTGTCTTTGCACTTCACTGTATTTCGTATTTTCTCACATGAATCACTCTCGTGTAGCTCTGCTGATGCTCTTGTGCAGTTCAGTTGCAGGTGGAACTCACGCCAGCGAGCTGCACGCCCGCACCTGCAGAATCACATGCTGCAGGTTAGTGGACTGCATGCACACTATGGCCTCTTCATCGTCTGTACACCCCATAGACAAGAGACTCTGGCAGCTCATGCTCCTCCCACCCCGCGCATGCGTGCAGTGCATTTTTTCATGTAAAAAGTTGGTGGACGCAATGCACTCGGTCAATGTTTTGCATTTTTTCGAGAATTCTTTTTGAAGTTCAATCAATTTGTGTAAAAAAGAATATGTTTCATCACCTCTATGTATGAAGTGCAATTTGTTTTGTGTGTTTTAAAAAATCAGTCGATTACGTCTACACATGCAGTGCGTTTGGTCCTCGGATGTGGTTTACTTTTAAGAGTGATGCTATTTACTTGCGCCCAACATGAAACTGTGAAAAACAATGTTACCGAAACAATAGAATAGTAATGTGGTTCACTTTGATATATGTCACGGTTCACTTGCCCTTCTCCCTGCGGTTCACCCTTGTTCATAAAAAAATTGAAAAAAAAGACAACAAAAATTCACAAAAACTCGTCTAAGAAAATTTACGCCCGACAAAAGAAAATCATGAAGTTGCAGTTTTCTGTTTGAAGCAGTGCGTTCTTCTGTTTGATGCAGTACACTGTTCGATTTTGGTGTCGCGAAAAACAGTGTCCGCATTTTAGTAAAATCGAAACTGCTCTTAAACGATAAGGAATTAGTGAGAGTGTTCTACACGAAAAAGTTGTGCCTCGTTGATATCTTTCCAACAACGTATCGTTTGAATCATTCCGACCAGCGGTTTGCAAAAATTTCACCAAAAACGGCTGCTGCCACTCGTCGTCCACCGCACGATTTTCAAAATTAACTTAAAACCGTAAGGAATTTCAAAACAAATTCAACATATGAAAGTTGTGCCTCGTTCGTAGCTTTCCAATGGCGTATCACACGCCTCGTTTCGACAAACAGTTCAAAAACTGGAGGGAAAACAGTACCGAAAATTTGAAAAAATAAAAAAAACAAAATTCCGCGATTTAGTAAATTTGAAACTGCTCTTAAACTGTAAGGAATTAGAGAAACATTTATATATGAAAAAGAGGCGCCTCGACGATATCTATCCAACGGCGTATCGTTTCCTGCATTCCGGCGAGCGGTTTAGAAGAAATCGCGAAAAAACGCTCGCTGCCACTCGTCATGGGCCGCACCATTTTCAAAACTGCTCTTAAACCATGTGGAATCTCGAAAATTGTTTAACATGTAGAAGTTGCGCCTAATCCATAGCTTTTCAACGGTATATTACACACCTCATTCCGATAAACAGTTAAAAAATTAGAGCGAAAACAGTACCAAAAAAAATAACACGTGCAGTTTTTTTCGACGAGAAGTTCACTCGTGTGAGTACTGCAGCACACTTGGTTCAAAGAATGACCTGCACTTGCGTTCAGCGTGCAGTGCGGAAGTGGTGTGCAGAATAGTTATTCTGCTAATATTAGCAGGATCTTTCCAACACAAGGTGCTTGCCAAAGGATAAAATGTAAAAAGGAAAGGTGAAGATCACCATGACTCTTGCATAATGTATAAGACAAAAGTAAAAGATAGGCCCTTCGCAGAGGGAAGCAGAGGTTGTCATGTGCTTTTATGGTTGGATGCACGAAATCTTAATGCAAAAGAACGTCACTTTATATTGCCACTTGTGATACGGACCTTTATTATGCATCCCGTCGCTTTTATTGCTTCCATTCACAAGATCACATAAAGCTTGTTTTCTCCACACTAATAAGTCATACATATTTGGAAAGCAATTTTTATTGCATGCAACATGACAACTTACTTGAAGGATCTTACTCAATCCATAGGTAGATATGGTGGACTCTCATGGCAAAACGGGGTTTAAGGATATTTGGAAGCACAAGTAGTATCTCTACTTGGTGCAAAGAATTTGGCTATCATGAGGGGGAAAGGCAAGCTCAACATGTTGGAGGATCCATGACAATATACTTTATTTTGGATATAAGAAAACATAACCCATTACGTTGTCTTCCTTGTCCAACATCAACTCTTTAGCATGTCATATTTTAATGAGTGCTCACAATCATAAAAGATGTCCAAGATAGTATATTTATATGTGAGAACCTCTCTTTCTTTATTACTTCCTATTAATTGCAATGATGACCAAAACTATGTTTGCCAACTCTAAACAACTTTTATTCATCATACTCTTTACATGTGAAGTCATTACTCTCCATAAGATCAATATGATCTCTTTATTTCTCTTTATTCTTTTATTCCCTCAAGATCATAGCAAGATAGCAAAGCCCTTGACTCAACACTAATTTTTACTATATATAGCTCATGGACTCAATTATATAGAAGGATCATAAGGCAAAACTCAAAACTAGATCATACCAAAACTTTATTCTACTAGATCAAGATATTACTAAAAAGATCAAACTAAGTAAAACGGTAAAGATAGGAGTGTGATGATGATACGATACCGGGGCACCTCCCCCAAGCTTGGCAGTTGCCAAGGGGAGTGCCCATACCCATGCGTTTATGTCTCCTTCTTCGAAGGTGGTGATGATGGAGTTGTTGATGATGTAGGCTTCTTCCTTAATTTGTGCTTGAGAATGGAATTTTGCTCCCTTAGATCATCGATCTCCTGCTCAAGGCTTAATATCCTTTTTCATAGTTCCTATTTGTTCTCCTGCAAGAGACGAAAAGGGATAAACTCGACCTTAGGTTTCTTTGCTCTATCAGGGAGACTTGACTTTTTAAACTCCACATGCATGTCCCCAGGTTGAGGTAATGGGACTTCATCTTCATCTGAGCTCGCCTCCTCCTTTCCCTTAGGCCCGTAGTCTTCTTCTTCCTCAGTGGTCCAACCATAATTCTCCAAGTCCCCGTAGACCCTAGGGTCTGCAAGGTAATCCGCCACATAGCTTTCTCCCTCCGAATCCTAGGAAGACATATTGATCTAATCTGCGGCAGAAACAACTCGAAACAAAGACATAAGATATTTGTGTGATACGGTGGTCAAAACCTTCGGGAGATTATATAATGAATTTTTACCGACAAAAAGAAGTATCGTGCAAGAAAACGGAGTCCAGAGAGCACGTGAGGTGCCCACGAGGTAGTTGGGCATGCCCAGAGGGGTAGGGTGCGCCCTCCACCCTCGTGACGCCTCGTGTCCTTCCTGGACTACTTCCTATTTTCCTATTTTCTTAAATATTCCAAAACGGAGAAAAATTTCTATTATAACTGTTTTGGAGTCGGTTTACTTACCGTACCACATACCTATTCCTTTTCGGAGTATGAAACATTCTGGAAAGTGTCTCTTATGTATTCCTCCGGGGTTACGGTTTCAATAACATTAGTTTCAACATTTATAGGATTACCTGAGATATATTTTTGATTCTTTGACCGTTCACCACCTTCGGATTTGTTACTTCGAAGTTGTTGATTTTTATGGCACCGGAATGATAGACCTCCTCGATAATGTAAGTCCCTTCCCATTTAGAGAGAAGTTTTCCTGCAAAAAATCTTAAACGAGAGTTGAAGAGCAACACATAATCACCTACGTTAAACTCACGCTTTTGTATCCTTTTGTCATGCCATCTTTTAAATTTTTCTTTAAAAAGTTTGGCATTCTCATAGGCCTGGGTTCTCCACTCATCAAGTGAGCTAATGTCAAATAACCTCTTCTCACCGGCAAGTTTGAAATCATAATTGAGCTCTTTAATGGCCCAATATGCCTTATGTTCTAGTTCGAGAGGTAAGTGACATGCTTTTCCATAAACCATTTTACATGGAGACATACCCATAGGATTTTTATACGCAGTTCTATAGGCCCATAATGCATCATCAAGTTTCTTGGACCAATTCTTTCTAGACCTATTAACAGTCTTTTGCAAAATTAACTTGAGCTCTCTATTGCTAAGTTCTACTTGGCCACTAGACTGTGGGTGATATGGAGATGCAATTCTATGATTAACATCATACTTAGCAAGCATTTTACGAAAAGCACCATGAATAAAATGTGAACCACCATCAGTCATTAAGTATCTAGGGACTCCAAACCTTGGAAAAATAACTTCTTTAAGCATCTTAATAGAGGTGTTATGATCATCACTACTAGTTGGAAAAGCTTCTACCCACTTAGTAACGTAATCAACAACAACTAAAATATGTGTATATCCATTAGAGGAAGGAAACGGTCCCATATAATCAAAGCCCCAAACATCAAATGGTTCAATAACAAGAGAATAATTCATAGGCATTTCTTGACGACTACTAATATTACCAATTCTTTGACATTCATCACAAGACAAGACAAACTTACGAGCATCCTTGAACAGAGTAGGCAAATAAAAACCGGACTGCAATACCTTATGTGCGGTTCTATCTCCAGCGTGGTGTCCTCCATAAACCTCGGAATGACACTTGTGTAGGATTTGTTCCTGTTCATGCTCAGGTACACAACATCTAATAACACCATCTACTCCTTCTTTATAAAGGTGTGGGTCATCCCAGAAGTAATGTCTTAAATCATAGAAGAACTTTTTCTTTTGCTGGTATGTGAAACTAGGTGGTATAAATTTAGCAACAATGTATTAGCATAATCAGCATACCATGGAGCAGTACAAGAAGCATTTATGACAGCTAATTGTTCATCAGGAAAGCTATCATCAATAGGTAGTGGGTCATCAAGAACATTCTCTAGCCTAGACAAGTTGTCTGCAACGGGGTCCTCAGCTCCCTTCTATCAATAATATGCAAATCAAATTCTTGTAGTAGGAGAACCCATCTAATAAGTCTAGGTTTAGCATCTTTCTTTTCCATAAGATATTTAATAGGAGCATGATCAGTGTGAACAGTTACTTTAGAGTCAACAATATAAGGTCTGAACTTATCACAAGCAAATACGACTTCTAAAAAATCTTTTTCAGTAGTAGCATAATTTCTCTCGGCACTATCTAGAGTTTTACTAGCATATTGAATAACATTTAGTTTCTTATCAACTCTTTGTCCTAGAATAGCACCTATGGCATAATCACTAGCATCACACATAATTTCAAAGGGTAAATTCCAATCAGGTGGCTGAACAATAGGTGCAGAAATCAAGGCTTTCTTAAGTATTTCAAATGCTTCTACACAATCATCATCGAAGGCAAAAGGAATATCTTTTTGTAAGCGATTAGTCAGAGGCCTAGAAATTTTAGAGAAGTCTTTAATGAACCTCCTATAAAAATCGGCAGGACCAAGGAAACTTCTTATACCTTTAATGTCCTTGGGACATGGCATCTTTTCAATAGCATCAACTTTAGCTTTATCAATTTCAATACCTCTTTCAAAAATTTTATGCCCCAAGACAATGCTTTCATTAACCATAAAGTGGCACTTTTCCCAATTCAAGACAAGACTAGTATCTTCGCATCTCCGCAAAACTCGATCAAGGTTGCTCAAGCAATCATCAAAAGAAGATCCATAAACGGAGAAATCATCCATGAAAACCTCAACAATCTTTGCACAAAAGTCAGAGAATATAGCCATGATGCATCTTTGAAAGGTAGAAGGTGCATTGTATAAGCCAAAAGGCATACGTCTATAGGCAAAAGTACCGAAAGGGCAAGTAAAAGTGGTCTTTTCTTGATCCTCTGCTGACACAGGTATTTGAGAGAAACTAGAGTAACCATCTAGAAAGAAAAAAATATGTATGTTTGGATAATCTTTCTAGCATTTTATCAATAAAAGGCAAAGGGTAATGATCCTTTTTAGTAGCTTTATTTAATTTGCGGAAATCAATTACCATCCTATAACCTATAACAATTCTTTGTGGGATTAATTCATCTTTATCATTAGGAACAACGGTAATACCTCCCTTCTTAGGGACACAATGGACAGGACTTACCCACTGACTATCAGCAACGGGATAAATTATACCTGCCTCCAGGAGCTTTAGTATTTCTTTTCTTACCACTTCTTTCATCTTAGGATTTAACCGTCGTTGGTGATCAATAACTGGTTTGGCATCTTTCTCCAATTTTAGTTTGTGTTGGCATAGAGTGGGACTAATGCCCTTAAGATCATCAAGAGTATATCCAATAGCAACACGGTGCTTCTTCAGAGTTTTCAATAATTTCTCCTCTTCCTGCTCTGAAAGGTTAGCACTAATAATAACAGGATATATCTTCTTTTCATCAAGATAAGCATATTTAAGAGTATCAGGGAGTGGTTTAAGCTCAAACACGGGATCACCCTTGGGTGGTGGAGGATCCCCTAGAATTTCAACAGGCAAGTTGTGTTTCAAAATAGGTCCCTATTTAAAGAATACTTCATCTATCTCCCTTCTTTCATTCATAAACATATCATTTTCATGGTCTAGCAAATATTGTTCTAAAGGATCATTAGGAGGCACAACAATAGAAGCAAGACCAATAATTTCATCCTTACTAGGCAATTCTTTATCATGGGGTTGTCTGCGAAATTTAGCAAAATTAAACTCATGAGACATATCTCCCAAACCAATAGTAACAACATCCTTTTTGCAGTCTATCTTAGCATTAACAGTATTCAAGAAGGGTCTACCAAATATAATGGGACAAAAGTCATCTTGTGGGGAACCAAGGACAAGAAAATCAGAAGGATATTTAACTTTCCCACACAAGACTTCTACATCTCTAACAATCCCAACTGGTGAAATAGTATCTCTATTGGCAAGCTTAATGGTAACATCTATTTCTACTATCTCAGCAGGTGCAATATCATGCATAATTTCTTTGTATAAGGAATGAGGTATTGCACTAGCACTAGAACCCATATCACATAAGCCATGATAACAATGATCCCCTATTTTAACACACATAACAGGCATGCCTACAACAGGTCTATGTTTATTCTTAGTATCAGGTCTAGCAATTCTAGCAGCTTCATCACAGAAGTAAATAACATGCCCATCAATATGATCAGCCAAGAGATCTTTAACAATAGCAATACTAGGTTCAACTTTAATTTGCTCAGTTGGTGTAGGTGTTCTAGTATTACTCTTACGAACCACTGTTGAAGCTTTAGCATGATCCTTTATCCTAACAGGGAAAGATGGTTCTCAATATAAGTAGTAGGAACAATAGGATCATTATAAGTGATAGCCTTTCCTTCAACTGTAATAGGTGCAACTACTTTTACTTCAATGGGAGGATTATATTTAAACCACTTCTCCTTAGGGAGGTCAACATGAGTAGCAAATGATTCACAGAAAGAAGCTACTATCTTAGAGTCAAGTCCATATTTAGTGCTAAATTCACGGAAGACATTGGTATCCATAAAAGATTTAACACAATCAAACTTAGGTGTCATACCTGACTCCTTACCCTCGTCGAGAACCCAATCTTCAGAGTTGCGTTTAATTATTTCCAATAAATCCCATCTGAATTCAATAGTCTTCATCATAAAAAAACCAGTACAAGAAGTATCGAGCATGAAGCGATTGTTGAGAGAAAGCCGAGCATAACAATTTTGAATAATCATTTCTCTTGAGAGCTCATGATTGGGGCATGCATATAACATTGACTTAAGCCTCCCCCAAGCTTGAGCGATGCTTTCTCCTTCGCGAGGCCAAAAATATATATATAATTATGATCACGATGAACAAGATGCATAGGATAAAACTTCTGATGAAATTCCAATTTCAATCGGTTGTCGTTCCATGATCCCATATCATCACATAGCCTAAACCATGTCAATGCCTCTCCCTTCAAAGATAAAGGGAATACCTTCTTCTTGATAACATCATCGGGCATACCTGCAAGCTTAAATAATCCACAAACTTCATCCACATAGATTAGGTGTAAATCGGGATGCAATGTCCCATCTCCTGTAAAAGGATTAGCTAACAGTTTCTCTATCATACCCGAAGGAATTTCAAAGTAAACATTTTCAGTCGGTTCAGTAGGTTGAGGAGCAACTCTTTGCTCTACTGGTAGGGGCAAAGATACCCCGAACAAGCCCCTCAAAGGATTATGTTCCGTAGTAACAAGTGACAGTAAATTTCAGCTTACTATATACATTTTTCCTTACCAAGTTCCACTTACCAAAGGCGCTTCACTCCCCGGCAACGGCGCCAGAAAAGAGTCTTGATGAACCACAAGTGTAGGGGATCTATCGTAGTCCATTTGATAAGTAAGAGTGTTGAACCCAACGAGGAGCAGAAGGAAATGACAAGCGGTTTTCAGTAAGGTATTCTCTGCAAGCACTGAAATTATCGGTAATAGATAGTTTTGTGATAAGGTAATTCGTAACGGGTAACAAGTAACAAAAGTAAATAAGGTGCATCAAGGTGGCCCAATCCTTTTTGTAGCAAAGGACAAGCCTGGACAAATTCTTATATGGAGAAAAGTGCTCCCGAGGACACATGGGGATTATCGTCAAGCTAGTTTTCATCACGCTCATATGATTCGCGTTCGTTACTTTGATAATTTGATATGTGGGTGGACCGGTGCTTGGGTACTGCCCTTTCTTGGACAAGCATCCCACTTATGATTAACCCCTATTGCAAGCATCCGCAACTACAAAAGAAGTATTAAGGTAAACCTAACCATAGCATGAAACATATGGAACCAAATCAGCCCCTTACGAAGCAACGCATAAACTAGGGTTTAAGCTTCTATCACTCTAGCAAGCCATCATCTACTTATTACTTCTCAAAGCCTTCCTCTAGGCCCAAACAATGGTGAAGTGTCATGTAGTCGATGTTCACATAACACCACTAGAGGAAAGACAACATACATCTCATCAAAATATCGAACGAATACCAAATTCACATGACTACTTATAGCAAAACTTCTCCCATGTCTTCAGGAAAAAAGTAACTACTCACAAATCATATTAATGTTCATAATCAGAGGGATATTAATATGCATTAAGGATCTGAACATATGATCTTCCACCGAATAAACCAACTAGCATCAACTACAAGGAGTAATCAACACTACTAGGCCCACAGGTACCAATCTGAGGTTTTGAGACAAAGATTGAATACAAGCGATGAACTAGGGTTTGAGAGGAGATGGTGCTGGTGAAGATGTTGATGGAGATTGGCCCCCTCCCGATGAGAGGATCAATGGTGATGACGATGATGATGATTTCCCCCTCCCGGAGGGATGTTTCCCCGGCAGAACAGCTCTGCCGGAGCCCTAGATTGGTTCCACCAAGGTTCCGCCTCGTGGCGGCGGTGTTTCTTCCTGAAAGCTTGCTTATGATTTTTTTCTAGGATAAAAGACTTCATATAGCAGAAGATGGTCACCGGAAGGCTGTAAGGGGGCCCACGAGGCAGGGCCCCCCCACCCTCGTGGACGGTGGGTGGCCCCCCTCTGGTATTTCTTCTGCTTAGTATTTTTATTAATTCCAAAAATGACTTTCATGGAGTTTCAGGACTTTTGGAGTTGTGCAGAATAGGTCTCTAATATTTGTTCCTTTTCCAGCCAAGAATACAGCTGCCAGCATTCTCCCTCTTCATGCAAACCTTGTAAAATAAGAGAGAATAAGCATAAGTATTGTGACATAACGTGTAATAACAGCCCATAATGCAATAAATATCAATATAAAAGCATGATGCAAAATGGACGTACCACAGATGACCAGTCCTATTTCCCCACCGAGGTGTATGCTCTAACTTGGCACGGTTATACTGCTCATATCATGCATATGGTGTCTTGCATTGCATAGTTTAGATATCATATACACAATATTGAACACCATGTTCTTAGTTCAGACATCATATCAAATGCCCTCTGTTTAGCATACAAAACACGTATGTGAATTAAATGACGCGATCCTGATTACTTAGATGACATGTAGGTGAATTATGTCATGCGATCATGTTCAGTTATTCATCATATCTTTGAATTATGTTATGCTATGCTATCCAGTTTAGATAGACATCATATATGTGAAATTATGTCATGCTATCCGTTTTAGTTAAACAATATACATGTCAACTATTTCATGCCCTCTTTTTTCCACACTATCTATTGCATATGTCTCTCATACAATGTATGTACATTCAACTATGTTTCCTGTTTATTAGCCATTTGAATTGGAGCGGGTGATGCCAGTATCTAGCAGACTAAAAACACGGTCTTCAAATAAAATAGTGCTACCTCTTGGTGGAGATAGCACCCCGGTTGTACATGCACGAGAACCAGCCCTACCACACATAACCCAAACTCTCGCAGATTGTACCCCTACTGCGATAGACAGAGAACCAGCTTCCCCCAATCTAACCCCAACCCAAGCAGATAGTAACCCAGTTCCTGTTGACACATCACCATCTCCACCACAGAGCTCCCAAATAAGAGTAGTTAGTAAGGCAGCTCCAGTGCCCAAAGGGCCAGTACTACCACGGCGAACTCCAACTCCACCAGTTAGTACGCCTATTCCTGTGGAGGAAGCACAACTAGCTAGTCGTAGTTTAGCATCTATCACATTTGATGTTGTTAAATCGTATGTGCGTATCTTCCCATCTTGGAGATATTATACTAAAGATGAAGGAAAATGACAGTTGCAGGTGTTTGTCCAGGAGTTATGTGTAAGTAATGTTATTCATGGCAATTACTTTGCTTTGTCCCATACATCCTACCTTCATGATGGTTATAATACAACAAATTTTCCCATTTTTCTCTATCGAGAATGACCAATTTGGAAACTCAGGATGAGGTAACCTGTGCGAATACCTCTGCTATCTTCAAGAATGCTTGGTGGCAGTATCGGAATTACCTGAGGAAAACGTACTTCACCGGCAAAGAAACTCATCGAATTCCCTTATGTTCTCCTGAGACACATTTACTGGACAATGACTGGGAACGCCTTGTTCTGTACTGGTCCCGAACGAAGAATGTGGTAAGGTCTATGAGCTCATTTTCTATTTTAAGTACTATATTATTGCGTCTTACTGTACTCTGTTCATGTAGAACAAGTGCCTAAACATGAAGAACAACTGTTCTAATTTAAGATTCCATTGCTATCATAGTTCAAAAAAGCGTTAGGCATTAATTGTGCGTTTTGCCACCGCCTTGCACTTTACTAACCAAAGCGCATGCTTATGCACAGTTGTGCACGGATTAAGCGTAGTTATGCGCAATGCGTTTTGCCAATGCCTAGAGCCTAGGCGCGCTTAACCGCTCGCTTAGGCACACCTTTTTTTAACTATGATTGCTATCGTGCATACTGCTTTGCTATTGCATCACTATATTTACTCATACAAACTTATTTTTAAATTGAAGGATCCAACCAAAACTCCAATGGCATAGTAGGCATGTTCACACATGTTTCTTTAACAGGCTTGCTCTTATCAATAGCTCTATTGATTTCAATTTCAATTGTGTATACAGTTGACTTCTCATATCATGCACATTGCTAGCATCACAACAGAGCCAATAGTGTTGGTGTACATGTAGACCCGTGGTACCCATCTGAAATCTTGTTGTGCCATGTAGTTTCCCATGCTTTGTATTCTTGCACTGCTGCTTTGTCTTGAACTGATATGATTTGAACCGTGTCTCTATTTTGGTTTGGCAAGACAATGCAGTGACCATAGGACATAGATATATGTTTGTTTGATGCTTTTATTATGTACTAGTACTTGGCAATAGAAGACTTGGTAGTTTAATCCTGTCCACCTTACTAATGAACTGGTTCACCGAAATGAGTTTCATATACTAGTACATGCTAAACCTATTATGTGTCTGCTTGTTTCTTCTTTTAGAATGCTGACAGAATATTGGGGAAGAGTGCCTTTTTAAGCAATGGTAAAGGAAGTAATGCATATAAGGTTCAGGAAGTGAGACATCCTTGTTGGTCTCCAACAAAGCTGATAAAACAGCTAAGGAAGACTATCTTGAAGACAGTGAGACAACCCCAAAGTCCTGTGTTGGTTTAGTGTTTGAGTTACTGGCCACTACCGCTTGCACAAGCTATTCAAACTCACTTTCTGAATCAGTTCGGTTTCTTGAGTCCCAACTACAAGCTGAAAGACATCGATCAGTTGTGCCGCGACAAGAAGCGGAAGGATTGTGGAAGTCCCTGGAGCACTCAGATGCATACTTTCTGGTGCAACAACAAGCATTGGAGGATTTTAGCGCCAAACAGGACAAAGCTAATAAGCTTGATAAGCTTATTGCCAGCATGGTGGATACCCAGGATAACGTTTCTTGAGCTCTTCTGAAGTTTTTTCAGTTATGCTCTTGTTTTTCCACCACGTTTATTTGCACTGGTGGCCAATTTTGACGACCAGTGTATGTAATATGCTGCTTTGTTCCCTATATTTGCGCTGGTGGCGAACTCTGATGCCCAGTGGATGTAATATGTGTAATAGCGGTAATATGCTAGCATTAATTGCTTGCTTATTTATTTCCTTATTGTCTTGTTTAGTTGTCTGCTTGTAGTCACTGTAGTTCTTTTTCTGTGTTTTTCTAGTGGCCACAATAACCTATTTTTGGTAACTAGGCCAAAATAATCATGGCAACACACGGACTGTTGTAACCATGGGCCTCCTACGGCCCGTATGATCCATGGGCCTTCTACGGGTCGTTGGATCCATTGGCCTTCTATACGGGCCATAGGATCCATGGGCCTTCTACGGGCCGTAGGATCCATGGGCCTTCTATGGGCTGTACGATCCATGGGCCTTCTACCGGTCGTACGATCCATGGGCCTTTTACGGGCTGTAGGATCCATGGGCCTTCTACGGGGCGTATCATTTTCGCCAATAACGGGTCGTACTATTTGTGGACCATAACGGGCCGTTAATAGGCCGTATTTGATAACTCTATGAAAACAGCCCAACAAGTTTTTTTGACATGAAAACGGCCCAACTTATTAACGTGCCACAAACAGGCCGACTGTAACGACGGGCTGAATTTGGCCCACAAGCAGAAAATGACATTAACGGGTCGTAAGTAACCGAATGCTGGAAATGAGCCCAAGAATAAATGGGCCCTGAGAAGGCCGAAAGATAACTTGGGCTGGAAACGGCCCAACGGAATAATGGGCCGTTAATGGGTATAAAGTGATACACTGTTCATTACGGGCCAGTTTCACCATGGGCCGTTAATGGGCCAAGAGTTACAAAGGGCCTCATATGGGCCGAAAGACGTCATGGGCCATACATGGGCCGGAAGTTAAAACGGGTTGGAATCATATTGGACGGCCCAGATGACGCTACTGGGCCTAATTCGGAGAGGTCATAACGGGCCCTAGGTTAGTGGGTTGTAAATGGGCTATATGCGAACATGTCGTTAACAGGCTTTCCGTGGACCGGCCCGTCACCTTTTGACCAAGTCAAACGGGCCAACCTTTTCATAGGAATGGGCCTCTGTTGGGCCGTGCCACCTGTCGATGTATCTTGGCGCCTTGGGTCTAATGAGTGGATGACATCTGTCCCAACAGTGACCGACACGTGTTTCCTACAGCCAATGATGATTTTACACGTGGAAAATCCCCATTGGTCGGGGCTGTTAACGGGTTATCAGATCCAAAATCAGAGCCAATAGCTTAACGGGGTTTCGTTACGGTGGACGCCACATGTCAGTTACCCTTGACGAAAGCACTTCTGTGACGCACGATTTATCGTCATGGAAGTGAACACTTCCCTGATGATAATTTTGGTATGTCATGGAACACTTCTATGACAACACAGGTATGACTATCTTGATTCTGTCATAGAATCGTCATGGATGTACATGCATGATAGAAAATGTGACCTACCGTGACAAACACATATCATCACGGAAGTATATTTTTTTGTAGTGAGTGGGAGGAGTGCCTACCCATCACCGAGTACACCTACAACCACGCAAGACATTCAACTACCGGCAAGTCCCCCTTTGAAGTCGTCTACGGTTTCAACCTGTTGTCCCCATTGGACATTCTTCCTCTACCACTACAAGAGCGCATCAACATGGACGCGAGTGCCCGAGTGAACTACCTCAAGAAGATGCATGAAGATACAAGGCGCACCATCGAGCGCCAAGTACAACGACTCGCGACCAAGCTCAACATCAACAAGCAACCCATGATATTCAACATTGGAGATCTTGTGTGGCTACACCTTCACAAGGAACGCTTCCCCAACAAACACAAGTCCAAATTTCTACCACGAGCCGATGGACCCTTCAAGGTGCTTGAACGCTTCAACAACAACGCCTACAAGATCGACATCCCACGAGACAAATACTCCATGACCGACATCTTCAACGTCAAAGATCTCTCCCCGCACCATGGTGATGAGGATTTCGATTCCAGGTCGGATATTTCCCAAGGGAGGGGAGAGGATGCAGAGCATCCTATGGTCATCCCCATGGACCTAGCATCATCTTGCCAAGTGCCAAGAGGACCTATGACACGAGCACGAGCTAGAGCTCTCGAGACCGAGGTACCAAGAAGACCCTCCAAAAGATGCACCTAAAGACGGACAAGTCCCCAAGTTCACGGATGAAGAGAACCAACGGAAGGAGTCAAGAACAGCTCCCAGGACCCGGACATCCGGCCATGACCTCGGACATCTGGCCCCTGGAGGTGTCGCCTACAGCAAAGAACCGGCAGCCAAGTCTACCGGGCCCAGACATCCGGCCTCGCTAAATCTGGCTCCCAACCTAGATATCCAGACCAGCCTGTCCCGAATACAACAAGACCCACTCCTCCACCCCGGACATCTGGCCTACGACCCATACATCCCGCACCCCGTGAAGCCCCGGACATCCGGCCCGACGCCCGGACGTCCGGCCCCGCCTGTCCGCGCATAGTGAAAGGGCCCGAGGCCCATGTACCCCTTCGCCCACTAGACTATATATACTCCTCCCCCTCCCTCTTTCTATGGTTAGCAAAGTAGTAGCTCATTGAGAAGCTTTGCCCTCCACTTGATCCCCTTCTCCTTAGGAGTTCATGACCTCTACGTAGAAGATCCCCCAAGTGGACTCAAGACCCCAATCAGGAAGACCCTCAAGACCTCCTCTCGGAGAAGAATGTGCCTCTTGTATCGTCCTTTTTTGGATTTGGGTTGTGTATCTCTTTATGTTTCGAGGATCTAGCATATGTGTGACCGAATCTTGTTGGTTTGAATGATTCTCTCGTGTTTTCCCTCGTTTTTCCCTCATGTTCTTCGTGTTCCTTGTTGGGATCCGCTCCTTTCGTGAGAGATCGGGCATCTAGGGTTCTACCCTACATCATCAAACCACTCCAAGTAAGAACACTTCTGTTCATCCTATAATATTTAAAGCTAAATCAATAACAATTGTAGGGAAAATTGGTTTCTAGCACTGTACAAAATCACCACATACATATTTAAAAAAATAGAAGAAATGCGTTAATTATGTCATATCTTCTCAAAAAGATCAATGTGCAAATGTATTAATTGCTACTGAGACAACAACCAAATTCAGGAATATCACAAGCTATAGTTAACTGCAACAATGCTACAAGTTCTTAGTCATGTACTATAAATAAAAAATTGAATATTTTACGAGGAAGCTGAATATAACTGCAACATCATATCGACAGTGTTTGGATGACATCAAACTGATACCAATAGGTGTGTACATGCACAAGTTTAGTAATGTAGAACTAATAGCACTAAGGTCGTCCACTATGTAGACCAAAATCGGTGTCAAAACAACTGTCGCTACATTTGGCACCGGTGCCCTGCACTGTCGAGCTGATGCTAGAGGAAAAATTCAGGGAACCAGACTCCGGAGCACCTAGTTGCTCTGATGCCCAGTTCTTCATCCCATAAAGTTTTAGTATTTTACTGCTTGACTTCTCGGATGAAGCAAAGTTGGCTGCATAAACTGCTGAAGCGGTACCCAATAATTTTCTCAGGGCACCGCCTGATGAGATGGCAACATTTTTAGATGCTAGGTAGAAATTGTGACACTATCTTAATCTCATTCAGAATAACATAACACAGTGATAGTGTCTGAATCACATCTAACAAATGATCTATAACAAAGAAAGTGGGGTTAACCTTCTCTGCACATGCCAGAAACTTCCTCCCACTGTCCACAGATTCAAAAGCAACTAACTTCACTGATGGATATTGATGGTGACAACGAGCAGGAAGACCTTTGGCCACCCCACTCCATTCATTGCAAGTGATGGTCCTAGGGAGCTACAAGAGGAAGAAATGACTCAAATCGACCGTCGGGTTAAAATCCTTCATTCCAAACCATAACCCGTGCGAGAGGAGAGAGGCATACCCGACTGGTGAAAGAATCGTGGTCGTAGGAGAAACCGTTGGAGAGGTCACTGAAGAAGACCATGGCTATGATTCCCCCGATTTAATCGTGCACTAATCATACACGCAAATGTGCACGCTCAAGATCAGAGACTCACCGGAAGATATCACAACAAAACTCTAAACACAAATTAAAGGCATACAAGCTTGTTATAAGCCAGGGGCCTTGAGGGCTCGAATACATAGGCTCAAACACAAACGAGTCAACAGAAGCAACAATATCTGAGTACAGACATAAGTTAAACAAGTCTGCCTTAAAAAGGCCAGCACAAAAGAAGCAACGAACAAAAAGGCAAGGCCTCCTACCTGGGTGCCTCCTATCTACTCCTAGTCGTCGGCGGTCTCTACATAGTATTAGGCTGTGTCGCGGTAGTAGTAGTCCTCAGCGGTGGCAGCTGGCTCCTGGCATCCGTCATCTGATTGCAGCAATCAGGTATAGGGGAAAAGAGGTAGCAAAGCAATCGTGAGTACTCATCCAAAGTACTCGCAAGAATTACATCAGATCTATACTAAGAATGCATCAGTATCAAAGGAATGGGGCTATATATTTGGACTGAACTGCAAAAATGCCAGAAGAGAAGGGAAAGCCTAGCTATGAAGACTAGCATCTTGCTTCTTCTTGCAGCATTAGAAGAGTGCAGATTAGCATATTATAAGTAGCAAGTATATTGTAGCAACGCCTAGAGATCCTTCCTCGACTCCCTGGGAGAAAGCATTCTCGGAGCCATCATACACAATTATCATCTCCAGTATCCAGTTCTAGTTGTACATATCGGGATACAACTCCAAGTTGTCCTGTTATCGTAGACACGGTTATTCGAATAGATTACTTCCCTGCAGGGGTGCAACACATTTCCCGACATGCTCAATTACTCTAGCCGGACACACTTTCCTGGGTAATGCCCTACCTCGGAAGATCAACACACTGTAGTCCTACCTAGGCTCTCTAGAGAGATCAGCATGCCAGTCTACATCCTAAATGCGCAGGGGTCTTTAGCCCATCACCCATTGCAATCTTGCACATTGCAAGGACGAGTGGGATCAGTCCTGGTTACCTCCTTATACAAGGCAGGTGCTTACGCGGACCACCCGGGCGTGTGCCGCTCAACTGTGATGTCTGAAAAGCTTGGGAGAAAACGTATGACGCCGAGTGCCCATAACTGTTTCCGTGTGGCGGTTAGTGCGTATAGGTCAACAACCAACTCAGATAAAATACCCAATCTCATTAGTGTATTGGGAGCACACGGTGACGATTAGTGCTCCTGTCACCCTGTCTCGAGGACTTATGGCAAGGGTCAGGCCCAGCCCACTCCTGGGCGGTCTGCCTGCCCGGCCGTGCATCGTAATTATCTAGTGGGTACCCTCCAGGTCAACCCAACTTCAGTAACTCTCGTGGGTATCCCTCGGGGCCGACCCATCTTTAATACGGTTCTGTGGTAAAGTCAAAGTAACCATGTGTCCAAAACACCAAGGGGAAGCCAAGGAATCACCCTCGATGGAATCCACTTGATGTAATCGTCAAGGTGAACTAGGAGGAGTCACCCTCGAGGTTCATGCTTGAGGTGTTACACGACAGAGTCGCATCGCGAGTCGTGAAGGAGGAATCACCCTTGATAGACCACGACCGATTAGCTACACTAAAGAGTTATCATCAGAAGTGCGTTATGAGGTATCACCCTCGTCACTCAATAGTAGCTCTACAGAGTCGTACAACTAAAGGGGAGGTGAGGTGATGTGTCAGGCCCTGACATCGATCACGTTGATCGAGTCATCTAGTAATCTAGCGGGGGAAACAGAGACAAGGTGTGGGGTCACTGATGGATCACTAATCAACTTATACTTAGCATATAGGATAAGCAGGTAAGTTACAAAAGCAAGTTGTGCATCAGAATGGGAGTGATCATTTATAGTAGCAAAATCTAATGCAAGCATGAGAGAGAATGGAATGGGTGATGTCAGAATTATCAAGGGGGGTTTGCTTGCCTGGAAGCTCTATAGACATATATGGAACCTCGACGGTAAAGTAGTCGATCACTGGATCAACATCGGTCTCGGAGTCTACCGGAAAAGAAGTAACAAAGGGGGAACACTTTTCCTGACGCTTTTCCTCTTGTTTTGGACTCTAATTTGCATAAGTTGAATGAAACTAACCCCGGACTGACGTTGCTTTCAGCAGAACTACCATGGTGTTGTTTTTTATGCAGAAATAAAACTTCTCGGAATGTAACAAAACATCGCGAGGATTTTTTATATCAAATAAGAGAATTTCTGGAGCCAGGGGATACCTGAGGGGGGCACAACCCACTAGCCCCCCCCCCCCCAGGCGCGCCCAGGTGGGCGCTGCCCACCTGGTGGCCCCGCTAACCCTGAACCCGACGCTATAAATTCATATTATTCCAGAAAAAATCAGGAAGAAAGAAATATCGTGTTTTAAGAGACGGAGCCACCGCCATCTCCTGTTCTTCCTCAGGAGCCAGATCTGGAGTCCGCTTGGGCCTCGGGAGAGGGGGATCTTCGATCTTTGTCATCGCCAACACATCTCCATCGCCAATTCCATGATGCTCCCCACTGTGAGTGAGTAATTCCTTCGTAGGCTCGCTGATCGGTGAGGAGTTGGATGAGATTCGTCATGTAATCGAGTTAGTTTTGTTAGGGCCTGATCCCTAGTATCCACTATGTTCTGAGGTTGATATTGCTATGACTTTGCCATGCTTAACGCTTGTCACTTTGGGCTCGGGTGCCATGATTTCAGATCTGAACCGTTTTTGTTATCACCTTATATCCATGTTCTAGATCCGATCTTGCAAGTTATAGTCACCTACTACATGTTATGATCCGGCAACCCCGGAGTGACAATAGTCGGGACCACTCCCGGTGATGACCGTAGTTTGAGGAGTTCATGTATTCACCATGTGTAGATGCTTTATACCGGTTCTCTATTAAAAGGAGGCCTTAATATCCCTTAGTTTCCAATAGGACACCGCTGCCACGGGAGGGTAGGACAAAATATGTCATGCAAGTTCTTTCCATAAGCACGTATGACTATTTACGGAATACATGCCTACATTATATTTATGAAATGGAGCTAGTGCCATATCGCCCTAGGTTATAACTGTCTCATGATGAATATCATCCAATGAGTCACCGATCCAATGCCTATGAATTTATCTTATATTGTTCTTGCTAAGTTACTACTAGTGCTACTGCCATCATTACTGCTACAATATCATTAATGTCACTGTTACCGTTACTGTCATGGAATTGTCACGACAGATGTCCTAGTGTGAGGACTTAGTCATGGAGCCATCGCAACTAGGTTAGCTTAAAGGGGGTTAAACGGGACAAAGGACACATGGAGTTTATACTGGTTCGGCCCCTTGCCGTGAAGGTAAAGGCCAACTCCAGTTTGAGGTGGTATTGCTTATGTCTTGATTACTAGGGAGCGAATCCGCTTGACCTAGCTTTCGATCTCTTTTTTTTCCTAAACCGCCGCCAGGTCGTCCCTTTATATACACAGGTTGACGCCCAGCGGCTCACGGAGTCCCGGCCGGCTCATAAACAACGTGTCCGGCTCGGTAAATAATTATACTTGCCTTACAATATAAGTCATACACATATGGTGCTTTACCCCTATGGGCCTTAAGTTTCCTTTGTGATTTGGCCCTTAGTAAGTCCGCTTCATGAACCGCCGTCTTCAACATCTTCATGGGCTTTGTATTGATCAACCACAATTTGTATAACCCGCCACCTCCTGGGCGGGTCATACCCAATAGTCATATCCCCAACATTAGGCCCTAGGTTGATTTGAACTTGTTCATGTCAATCTTCAACACTTAGAAAGATCCTTCTTCCTTTATTCTTGCGAGATCTTATAACCCGCCATGACATCACCTCCTGCGATTGTGGCAACCCTCCATGATGACACCTGTCATTAATATTACACAAAGCCCAAATCTTAATAAATCTTTTCTTTTAATGAAACTCCTAAAATCGAGGCATCTGCGCCGTCACATATCCATTTTTGGTCTCCTCGACTCCCGCACATGCCACTTATCCTTCTAGCCTTATAAATAGGGCCAGGGGTCCCTGTCACTTCCCCCCTTGCCTCTTCATCTCTGTCTTCTTCCTCTCTCGCGCGATGCATCTACACCTCTGCACACCATCGCCGCCAACCTCATCGACTTCCTCGACCCCAGCCGCTGCATCGACCTGAACGGGACCAGAGAACTATGATGCTTCTCCGTGGCTCAGCAGATCCGGTAAGCTCCTTATCTTCTCCATCATAGATCTCCATTAGGGTTTCTGAAGTTCTTATGAGTTCATCATCGTTCTTCATCACACCTCTGTTTAATCCTCACTTTGATCAAAAATGGCCTTCAAAATATGCATAATCTGTGTCTATCCATTTCTCCTAATCACTGAACATGCCTTTAGAATGCCGAAAATCTCGCCAATACATTAGCTCTTCTTCTACTTCCATACTAGGTTTTAGTTTTATTTTATTTTCCGAACAGCATCAGATCTGAAATTGCCTGCCCCAACCTATGAAACATGTTTATCCAACATTTAGCAGATTTTTTTCTCTTGATAGATCTTATACCTGTATTGTCATGGCAGCTTACATCACCAGTTATAACTAGTAATATGTCATTAGGCCCCATTTAAGCCGCCAACGTAAATTTATGCTACAGCATTTATCTCCGGCTTAACAAATCAACTTAAATCGGCAATATTTCTTTTAGGCTTTTCCCTTACGACGCCGAAGACAGTTACCTCATGCAATTGGGTTCCTTCTATTGTCACCGAAAATACGCTCAAGGATTTTGTCAAAATCGACTATTTACCAGCAAAAGATGTCTTGCATTGGCGCGCTCCCAAGCCAAATGAGAAAAAACCTCAGCCGTAGGATGGTGAGATCATTGTTTTTACTGATCATATGAACCGGGGCTTCTCACCACTTGGATCCAAGTTTTTCCGAGATGTTCTGCACTTCTTTCAACTGCATCCTCAAGACATTGGACCCAACTCCATGTCAAACATATGTAATTTTCAAGTATTCTGTGAAGTATACCTTCAAGAGGAGCCCAGTGTTGAACTCTTCAGGGAATATTTTTATCTGAACCGGCAGAGCGAATTTACCAATGGCCCCAGCTTAGAACTTGGTGGGGTCTCAATTCAACAGAGAAGAGACGCTATCTTCCCCTATGCTCACCTACCAAGTCACCCCAAAGATTGGAACCAGACATGGTTTTATTGTAAAGACACCTCTCCGGCTGACGAGAATCCACTACCGGGTTATCGTGTCCAGCGGCTCGATCCAAAACATCATCTTCCCGAAAAGCTTACCACTTCTGAACGTGCCAAGCTTGCACCCACTATTGCAAAGGTCAAGGCCCTGCCAGAAATGGGTTAACCGGAGTTGACTTGGTTTGGTGTTGGGTTTCCTGGTGAATCACACCCTTGAGCCGCCGATCCGGCTTAATGTGTACGTATACGGGTGGTGCAAAAGATCCACTGCGCCACAGCTCCGTGTGTTTAACTAACAATCCAGTCAATGAAATGACAAAGACCCTTCTGAACGAGAGCCTGGAAGACTGCAGCAAAGTGGGATTGAATCCTTTCCGCAAACTTAACCCGCCACTAGATGTGAGTCTCTAAATCACTTATGTTACCTTATCGTTCAAATGTTCCATTAACTCAACTTTGATGACTTTCACAGGCTGAATCCAATTTTTGGAATAAAGAATATGACCATTAAGCGACCAAGAAAGCAAGGTCCAAAGCAAAAACCGCCAAGAGAGCCGCCAAGAAGAATAAGAAGAAAGTAAGCGCTTCCGAGATTTTTGAACTGGATGACAGCTCTGAGTCGGAGGTAGCCCTTGATTACCTTGGATCCTTTTTCAACTTTCTTATTGACACTGATTATCATCAGGATGATACAGGGGCCAGTCAAGCGGTAGAAGAAGAGGTAACTATTATTTCCTCTGACTCAGCGCCTTTGCCAAGATAGAAAATTCGATGAGTAACCCGGAAAGTAAGCTTTTCACACCCCTTATCTCATTTGGATCCTCACTTTCTTTTGAAGCAACAGTAGCACGAGAACCGGTGACAAACTCGGACCAGCAGAGGTGAAGAGTTATCCTCTGGCTTAGCAAATACTCCAGCTCCACGGAAATGTCAAAACGAGGTCCTTCCAAATTTAAACTCTTTTTATCCTCTGGCGGGTCTCATTCGCCAGCCACTTAATTCTTCCGATTCAAAGTATCAGGAGGCTTCTCGCTCCTCTTCCGGCGACTCATCACAGATCCAGCTGCTGGCTTTCAAAACTGCCCCTCGGTAACAACAATTACTTATTATTTTCTTCCTCCTTGGGCTCTTATATTTGTACTGACCTCTCATAACCCATGCAGTGGAAAGGCAAAAACTAGTAAGAAGGCAAAGGTGATCAAGCCGGCTGAAGACCCCAAAGTCCATGAACCGGAGCAGCCAATTCCAGCATTTGATGCCTCCGTGCCACAACCAGAAAAGCATGTTCATGATGTTCCACCAGAAGTTCCTGACCTTTCCGGTGACCCAACAAACATCAATCCTTTGAACACTGAATCATCAAGCCCAATTAAACTGTCAGGAACACATGCCGACGATGTTATCATCACTAGCACCGGCTTCAAAGAGCCGGGAAACCTTATTGTTTTGGCCAAGCACTCCACCAAACAAGAAGTTATTGAAAAGCGAAAAGTAAGATTTGACATCGCCAACTATTCTCAATTGAGCATTGGCAAAGTATTCTCTGATTATCTCAATCAAGTGCATATCAGCTGCGACCTTGAAGTTGATATGGTGAAGCAGATGCATAACAAATATGAGGTATGAATTCATGCTTTAATAAGTTATGCATATCCTGTCAGCCCCCAAGTCTATGTGTATGATAGGATTGAATATGTGGTAGAATTAGAATAACCATGAATATAAATAGCATCCTTGGTAGAATCCTTCAAAATCCGTCTTTTACCATTCGAGTTAAACTAGGTCTTTAACAATTAACATTGTATCTGTGGCCCCCCAAGGGCCGATTTAATCAACATGAATGAGCTGGTATTGTTCACCATTGTTTATAAATGAAAGCTTACTTGTGTATCCCCCATGAGCTGGTTGTGGTTGTTTACGGCACAACCGGGTCATCATAAAATAGTAATGAAATGCGAGCAATATGCATTAGCCCCCAAGTACCAAGTGCTCTTGCTTGCAAAGTGCTTGGGACTTGTTCATATGTGCCGTGGTATGAAGAATTTTTCTGTACCCATTAGCCCCCAAGTGCCGAGCATTGTTGCTTGCAAAAGGCTTGGGACTTTATTTCTGTAACTCAAATAAGTACATGATTTCAAATCTATGCATATACAGGACACCACTGCTCAACTTCAATCGTAATTGGCTGATGTGAAAACCCGACAGGAGCACCAAGAATCTGAGACCCGGAAAGCCGACTCAAAATTCAAATTTAGTGTGGATGAAACAGAAAAACTGAAGACCAGTTTTGATGCCGAAAGAACCACCTGGGCTGAAGAGAAAACTGTTCTGACGCAGCGGGCTGAAAAAGCGGAAGCTTCTCTTCAAGAGGTGACCACTGAGCTTACCGGTTTAAAACACCATATATCCCAGATGGTTTCTGCTATCTTCGGTAAGTATTGTTGCTAGCATCATAACCAAATCTTAACTTTCATGTCATAAACCGTCTCTGATCCATCGCAATTGTTACACAGGTCCTAGAAGCAGTAATCTTGGTCAAGAGATGCTTGTGAAGCTCAAAGCCGTATATACGCTCATTGAACAGCTATATACTGGAACTCGGCGCATGCTGGCCACGATTTCTCCAACTAACCAAGCACCCACTCTATTGAGTGATGTCTTGAAAAAACTTTTTGTTCTGCTTGCTAGGATTGAAGAGATAAAACGGTCATCTGCAAGAGCCGGTGCCATGACGGCTTTAAGCCGGGCTAAAGCATGGCAAGCAAAGCTAGACCCGACCGAGCTTGCTATTGGGTATCCAAGCTTGAAAGAAGATGGCACGCCCTTTGACAAGAAAGACTTCATTGCCTGCATGAAGGAAATACGTCCCCTAGCCAGTCTGATTGCTGATGAGATGGATATTTCAAAATATCAACCAGCTTATGATATGGATAATCAGAAGATGCCCACACCGGCTTATAAAGTGATGGATCTGATCCCCCCAATCCATAAGCATACTTTCGCCCCTGAAGTTGATCCGTCCGAACTTATAGATGATGAAGCTGAATTCCAAGCCTTGTGTGGCATCGATTGCTCATCACCAAACTTCCAGACAACGGATGAGGACGAAGAACCGGAGAAGGATGATCCAGGAGCTTCAAGCCGTCAAGGCCAAGAAGATTGATCCATTGGGCGGTTCATATATTTGATCTTCTGAAAACACTTGATCACTTTGGCTCACTGAGTCATGTAATAGGCTAGTGAAACTTTGATCTGCCGTGCCATCGTGCACGTTTTATTTTGCGCAACACTGCTGATCCGCCAGTTGAAAAACTGCCACTTTATGCTTATGATAGCGTCAATCATATTTAGCATTATCCTGCACACAAACAGATCATAAGTGCCCTGGCGGTTTACCGCAGGGCGGGTCATAATACCCCATATAAAGCCACTGGTGACTAAAACAGTTCATGACAAGGGTCGGTTTAAACATAACCATATATAATCATAGAAAATATCATACCTGTGAT
The DNA here is from genome assembly GCF_018294505.1 of Triticum aestivum. Taxonomy (NCBI): domain Eukaryota; kingdom Viridiplantae; phylum Streptophyta; class Magnoliopsida; order Poales; family Poaceae; genus Triticum; species Triticum aestivum. The sequence goes on from NC_057807.1 coordinate 259,905,681, forward strand.
ATTTGATCACACTACCGGCTTATCATACCAGTGCAGTAAGGGGTAATATCCCAAAACTTAGAGCACAATGCTTCCAAGTATTTAATATCATCATATACTGGTGACTTATAGTCCAAAGCCAGGCCGGGTTATCAAAAGACCACGGATATGCTGAAAGATGAGCTATAGAAATTAAGGCTACATGGCCTGAATCGGTTTTTAAACCATATATCATGTTCGAATAGAATAATAATAATAAAGCAGAGAAACAAGGCTTTCATAGGTCGCCAAGCCTAAATCTCAAGTGCTTTCAAAGGATTGCACAGCCACTGAGTTAAACCTTCATGCAAACCTTATAAGCCGGGCCTCACATGACCAATCGTCGTTTTAACTTTGACAAGTTCAGAGTCTTATATAAGATTGACTATCAAAAGTACGGTGGGTCATTCCAGTCATTCTGGGCAGAGTGGCGGACTTAAAAAGGCAGGATAACCCGGGTTTTTAGGTGAATACACCTGGCTTTTAAGCCTATTACAAGGGTCGTAAAAACTCTTGTCCATTGAACAAAGACCCCCAAGTAACATTTTGTTAAGGGCATACAAGCCATATCAAGAGAGTAATCAAGGCTCTGCTCATTAAGCAGGTCACCCCCAAATGATCTCAAAGCAGGGTACCCATGTTTGAGTTGTGCTTTGCAACAGACTCTCTTTGGTCCCTTTATCCTGGGTAATTGTAGCTTCGCTCAATGAACAGGATGCCCCCATGTGACCATATGAAGTGTCAATAAACACTCATTATTATCAGAAATGAAACGACAGAGGGTCTGCTTTATCAGGGATGCCGGCTTTATTATATTCATCATACTATATACATTATCAAAATATGTACATCACAAGAGCCAGTGGCTCGGGTGTAATAAGGCCGAAGATGAGCAATATTCCATGGCCGGCGGGTCTCCTCCTCCGACGTGCGTGAGTCCTTGTGGCCTCGAACATCGATAAGGTAGTATGACCCATTGTTCTGATTCTTGCTGACCACAAAGGGCCCTTCCCAAGGTGGGGATAGCTTGTGCATATCAGATTGATCCTGGATAAGCCGGAGCACCAAGACGCCTTCTTGAAAGGTTCTGGTTTTAACCCGGCGGCTGTGATAACGGCGTAAATCTTGCTGGTAAATCGCCGAACGAGCCACCGTGAGGTCAAGCTCCTCATCTAACAGGTCAAGTGCATCCTGACGTGCTTTTTCATTGTCAGCTTCAACATAAGCCGCCACGCGGGGCGAGTTGTGATGGATGTCACTAGGGAGAACCGCCTCTGCTCCGTAAACCATGAAGAAAGGCGTGTAACCCGTAGATCTGTTGGGGTAGTATTGATACTCCATAACACGGAGGGTAACTCCTCCACCCAACAACCCGGCGTCCTCTACAAAGGAACATAAGCCGGGGCTTGATGCCTCTCAAAATTTCTTGATTGGCTCACTCTGCTAGACCATTGGATTGGAGGTGAGCCACTGATGATACATCAAGTCGAATATGCTCACGTTGACAAAACTCTTTCATAGCTCCCTTGGACATATTAGTGCCATTATCAGTTATAATGTTGTGGGGAAAACCAAAACAGAAAATCATCTTTTTAATGAACTGAACTGTTGTTGCCGCATCACACTTACTGACTGGCTTCGCTTCAACGCACTTTGTGAATTTGTCAACTGCCACCAAAAGGTGGGTCTTTTTATCCTTGGACCTTTTGAAAGGCCCAACCATATCAAACCCCAGACTGTAAATGACCAAGTAATTGGAATCATCCTCAACTCTTGAGCCGGCACATGAGCTCGTTGTGAAAATTTCTGACAACCATCACATTTACTGACCAAATCCTTTGCATCAGCATGAGCCGTCAGCCAATAAAATTCATGACGAAAATCTTTAGCCATGAGATACTTAGAGCCGGCATGATGACCACAAGCTCCTTCATGAATCTCGCGAAGAATTTCACGGCCCTCTTCAGGAGAAACGCAACATTGAAACGCCCCAGTAACACTGCAATGGTGTAACTCTCCATTGACAATTGTCATCGACTTAGACCGCCGTGTTATCTGTCTGGCCAAGGTTTCATCCTCAGGTAACTCACCCTGGGTATAAGCCAAATATGGAACTGTCCAATCAGGAATAGCGTGAAGAGCTGCCACCAATTGCGCCTCCGGATCAGGAATAGCAAGATCTTCTTCTGTGGGCAATTTGACTCAAGGGCTATGCAGAATATCCAGGAAAGTGTTAGGTGGCACCGGCTTACATTGGGATCCTAACCGGCTCAAAGCATCAGCCGCCTCATTCTTCCTGCGATCAACATGTTCAACTTGATAACCCTTGAAATGACCAGCAATAACATCAACCTCGCGACGATAAGCCGCCATGAGTGGATCTTTAGAATCCCAAGTGCCTGAAACTTGCTGAGCCACCAAATCTGAGTCGCCGAAACATCTCACCCGGCTTAAATTCATCTCCTTAGCCATCCAAAACCATGGAGCAAGGCTTCATACTCAGCTGCATTGTTAGTACAAGGGAACATCAACCTTAAGACATAACAGAATTTATCACCTCATGGGGAAGTCAAGACAACTCTAGCCCCCGAGCCCTCCAATTGCATGGAACCATCAAAATGAATAGTCCAATATGTGTTATCTGGCTTGTCCTTAGGCATCTGCAGCTCTGTCCAGTCATTGATGAAATCCACAAGTGCTTGGGATTTGATGGTCGTGCGAGTCACATATTTCAAACCATGAGGTCCAAGCTCAATGGCCCACTTGGCTACTCTACCTGTGGCTTCTCTGTTCTAAATAATATCCCCTAAATGAGTAGAACTAACTATAGTGATAGGATGACCGAAGAAATATTGCTTGAGCTTTCGACTAGCCATGAACACCCCATAGACAAGCTTCTGCCAGTGCGGATATCTCTGCTTGGACTCAATAAGCACTTCACTGATGTAGTAAAGCGGCCACTGAACCGGATATTCCTTGCCTGCTTCCTTTTGTTCCACCACGATAGCTACGCTGACAGCCCGAGCATTAGCAGCCACATATAACAACAACGGCTCCTTATCAATAGGACCAGCAAGGACTGGTGGCTCAGCCAATTGTTTCTTCATGGCTTCAAACGCTCCATTAGCAGCATCACTCCAAACAAAATTATCTATCTTTTCATCATCTGATACAGAGGGATAGCCTTCTCTCCCAGCCGGCTTATGAACCGGCTTAAGGCCGCAATACGTCCCGCCAGACGCTGAACATCATTGACACACGCCAGTTTAGCCAGGGAAGTAATAGCCTTATTTTTTTCCGGGTTAGCTTCAATACCCCGTTGAGAAACCAGAAAACCCAAAAACTTGCCTGCTGGCACACCAAAAACACACTTGGTTGGTTTAAGCATAATCTTGTAGACCCGGAGATTGTCAAAGGTCTGCTTCAAATCATCTACCAAAGTTTCCTTCTTTCTGGATTTCACCACAATATCATCCACATAAGCATGAACATTGCGCCCAATCTGATCGTGAAGACAATTCTGCACAAAGCGCTGGTAAGTCGCCTGGGCACACTTGAGCCCAAAAGGCATAGACACATAGTAGAAGGCTCCAAAAGGAGTGATGAAAGTTGTCTTCTCCTGGTCCTTAACTGCAATCTTGATCTGATGATAACCAGAATAAGCATCCAAAAATCTCAAACGCTCACAACCCGCCGTAGCATCAATAATTTGATCAATACGAGGGAGAGCAAAAGGATCAGCCGGGCAGGCCTTGTTTAAGTCCGTGTAGTCCACACACATATGCCAAGTGCCATTCTTCTTAAGTACCAGCACCGGGTTAGCCAACCACTCAGGATGAAAGACTTCAACAATGAACCCAGCCGCCAAGAGCCGGGCCACTTCTTCACCAATGGCCTTACGCCTCTCCTCATTGAAGCGTCGAAGGAATTGTTTGACCAGCTTAAACTTCGGATCAATATTAAGAGTGTGCTTAGTGAGTTCCCTCGGTACAACTGGCATATCAGAAGGTTTCCATGCAAAGATGTCCCGGTTCTCACGATGAACTCGATGAGCGCGCTTTCCTATTTTGGATCCAGGTTAGCACTGATACTGAACTGCTTGGATGAATCTCCAGGAACAAAGTCAACTAGCTTAGTGTCATATGCCGACTTAAACATCAATAACGGATCATGCTCTGTAGTTGGCTTTTTCAAAGATGTCATATCCACTGGGTCAACATTGTCTTTGTAGAACTTCAATTCCTCTGTTGCGCAGACAGACTCAGCATAAGCAGCATCACCTTCTTCACACTCCAAAGCTGTTTTCCGGCTTCCATGCACTGTGATGGTCCCCTTGTAACCCGACATATTGAGCTGCAGATAAACATAATAAGGTCGTGCCATGAAGTTGGCATAAGCCAGCCGTCCAAATAGAGCGTGATACGGGCTCTGAATCTTGACCACTTCAAAGGTCAGGGTCTCCGCCCTGGAATCATGTTCATCCCCAAAGGCTACTTCCAAAGCGATCTTGCCTACAGGGTACACCGACCTACCAGGTACACTCCATGGAAAACAGTATTGGATGGCTTAGTGAAGTTGTACCCTCCAACCTGAGGCGCCCCCACCAAAGCCAAATGGCCCGGATTATCAACCCGGGGCGGGTGATCCTCTCGACTTCACACAATGGGCTGCTCAGACCATCATAAGTAACGGGGAATCGCTGGCTCAACGGCGTTCACAGCCCTTTTATGGAGCTTTTGATCCCGCTTGCATAGACTCGTGGTGAATACATGGTACTGCCAACTATTCAACTGCTTTGGATTACTCTGATAACCAGAATGCTGCTGCTGCTGAGCCCTCTGACTAGGCTGTTGATTATAACCACCCTGATTGCCTTGATTGCCCTGACCCTGGAAACCGGAATTAGAACCGCCACCACCGTAACCCGGACCATGAGAGTTGGAACCTGAGCCGCCGCCCAGCCCATGATTATTCTGGAAAACATCAGAATTTTTGTACTCTTTCATAATGAAGCAATCCTTCCATAGGTGAGCGGACGGCCTTTCCCGTGTACTATGCTTCGGGCATTGTTGATTCAACATCTGCTCATGATTGAAACTTGACCATCCAAACTAGGGAGGTGGCTTTCCCTTACGACGCATACCATTATTCTGCGTGTTGGTATTAGCCACAAAATCGAAACTATTATCAGCCTTGCACTTACCATTGCCCCCCTGATTCACCGGGTTATGATGCTGCCCCTTGGTCTTGCCACTCTTCTTTCCCTTTCCCGGCTTTTCATCATCAGACTCGGGGTCCTTGGTACCATCAGAGTTGGCATACTTAACTAGAGCCGCCATCAGATCCCCCATGTCACTGAAGTGGCGCTTGAGCTGCCCTAACTTCTGTTTGAGGGGCATAAAATGGTAATTCTTTTCTAACATCAAGACCGCTGAGCCGACATTGATGTGATCCGATGAGTGCGGGATAGTTGAGACCCGGCGCACCCAATGGGTTGTTGACTCGCCCTCTTCTTGGACACAGGCGTCCAAATCCACAACTGACATAGGCTGCTTGCACGTATCTTTAAAATTCTGAATAAACCGGGCTTTTAACTCGGCCCATGACCCAATGGAGTTGGCAGGTAGCTCTTTCAACCAAGTATGGGCCGTTCCATCCAACATCATGGTGAAATACTTAGCACACACAGCATCGCTAACATCCAACAGTTCCATAGCCATCTCATAACTTTCAACCCATGCTTAAGGTGGTAAGTCAACTATGTAGTTAGGCACCTTGCGAGGACCCTTGAAGTCCTTAGGCAAACGCTCATTACATAGAGCCGGCACTAGACATGGCACACCCAAAGTTCTGAAGGTCACACCTGTCTCCACCAAAGTTGTCAGATGAGCCGCGTACCGAGCCGCCAGCTCAGCCTCCCAACGCGCTCTACCTTGATCCACCACATTCTGAGAAATAGCTCCACCGCGCGCCGGGTCATGTCCATGGGGCGGGTTGCGGTATCGTCCACTGCTTGACACAGCCGGCTCATCAATATGACTGCTATAACTTTTGCTTAGACGTGGCGTGGAGTGGATATGGTCCCGACTGTAGGAGTACGCCACCTGTTGAGCCACAGCCGCCTGGAGCAGTCCCCCAGCTCATCGTATTTCCATCGCTGCCGGTGATTCGCCTTCAACCGGTAGAGCCGCCAGCCGTGTCACCGCAGCAATCATGTTATCCAAAGGATTAGAATAATGACACGGTGATGTCGGTACATACTGAGGCAGAGTAGTACATATCCCCAACAGTTACCATTGCTACTACTGCTATCATCAAAACTATCATACTACTGTGCTAAATGACTTTTCTGCAGATGATTAATCTCTAGGTGTGGTTGAATTGAAAACTCAGCTGCTAATACCTTCAAATATTCTTTGGCTCCCCTTGTGTCGAATCTATAAATTTGGGTTGAATACTCTACCCTCGAAAACAGTTGCAATCCTCTATACTTGTGGGTTATCATCGTACTTACGAAAAGGATAAGGGGTAACTTCAAAAGATCGGACCTCTGCAAGGTTGCTTATTTGGTAGATAACTCAGGGAAGGTGGCAGAAAGAATCTCTTGAATTGAAGCACAAGAAAATATCGAGAGCAAAGTAAGAAGGTACCATGAGAAGTTTCAAGCGGGCAGGCAATCGTTCGATGCCCCAACAGAAGGTGAAAGGGTTTCAGAGCAACAAAAATAAATATTGCGTTTGATACCGGAGTAGATCATCTCTATCAGGGTGACTCGTGATTTACATACAAAGCCAAGCGTGAGGGATAACTTTGGAAATAGAGATGTACATAACGGTCGGGTTTCGATCCTGTGGAACTGTGGGTTATGGGCCCACCATGTGGGTGAAAAGTAGGAAGGGCGCTGACATCTTGCATGGTCATGATAGCAAGGCAGGTCGGAGGATAGCATGTTAGTTATGTTGGCAATAACATTGGTACCAAGTGCGAGGGACGAAGAGAACCATTTTCCTGCTCGTTGAAATGAGTTGGACCAATAGGCAAAGTTCTCATCCACCGGTGGTTACTGGAATGTTAGAAACAATAGTAACACAGTCTTACTGACAGAGTTGTACCCGAGGTGTTTACCTAACCAGGAAATTACCACTACTCAGATAAGTTAGATTACGAGAAATATTAAACAAAACAATGGAAAGGAAAATGTGATTTGTATATTAATCAGACCAATGGAAAGGAAAATGTGTTTATACCTGCGTATCAAGAGTATATCTTTCCCAAGGAAAGGCAGAGCATGATATTAATGATAGGGTTCCAAGTATGTAACCATTTAGACAAAGAGGCAAGGAATTTATGAGCTTTACCCATCGAATGGTGTTTCAATAATTGATCAACAACAAAATTAGCATTGCGCTCACTAGTACACGTCGGTGCTATACAAAAGGTTTTTAACCCCTTTTCGCGACGGCGTTCGGAACCGTCACCTACTGAGTGTGGGCGATGGGGGGTCCTTCCCACATGACCCAGAAACCATCGGGGATATGCCCTCCTGGCACACACGCTCGGCAATGAGGTCGTGTGCGACTGGAGAGCGAGCAAATACGGTTATACATACAGTAGTGCTCAAAAAACACAATTATATAGACGAAATCATTTCCAGTCGTAAGTACATCCCACACAGTCAGTCCCCACGAAACGTTTTTGTTCGTATATACATCCCACACAGTCGCTGCAAGGAAAACGTTTCTGTTCGTAGGTACATCACACACCATTTTCCCCGTTAAATCGTTTGTGATAGTGTTCCCATCACACATGATATTAAAAATATTATCGTTTGCATTATTAAATGCATCACACATGGTGCGTAGAAGAAACTATGTGGCAAAGGATGTCCATCACACACAGTTTTTATGCGGTAAATGTTTGCGCAAGGTGGCCTAACGCAAACAGTTTTGAAGAGAATGTCGTGTGTGATTGTGCATCGATCCAACATGGTTTATTCCTAGAAACTGTGTGCGTTGCCTTAGGTCATCGCCCACGGTATTTTCTCAATAACCGTTTGTAATAGAAAAAACCAATTAGCAGTCTCATTCGCCATTAGCAGGCTAATTGCCCTATTATTAATAGTCCATTTATTAATCTAATTGACATTCATATTAAACACATAATATATTTCATTCCCATATTAAGGAAGCAGGATTTCATAATTGAAATACATCAGAGTACAACATGATATAGCTTCAGCACTCAACTACCCCATTACACAACTGCACGAGCACCACGTTTCACATGCAACATCTAGAACCTTTCGAAATTAGCATCATAGATGGTACATAGACAAATGCATCTCATCGGGAAAGCTGCTGAAGCGGAAGGAGAATGTTGAGCCTTCATTGATGTTGAAGTACTTTGCAACTTTAAGCCAGTGCCTATGGATGATTGACCGTCCATCCTTCGTCCTCTTTAGGAACACTTCAATATTGAACCGTGGGTGTTGTATGAAAACCTTCCTCGCCTCCTGACCATAGAGGTGGTTTCAGAGGTAATCATCAGTGAACTACTTTGGAAAGGCCTGAAAACAAGGATGTGCATAAATAACTTATCTATATGGAAATGGGGCAAAGGAATAAAAAAGGTAAGGTATAATAGTTAGTACCATCTTGTAGTGAACTGATGTCTTCTTCATTGTGAAGACAAAGATATTGTTGTTTTTTGTCGCTAATTTCTTTATCCTAACAATCTTTCTGAGATTCTTGACTTGATTGATATTCATGGACAATTCATTTCCCCATATGCAAAAAGGGTCAAACAGTGGGTCAAAACCTCTGACAGCAGGACCTACATGTGCAAGACCAAATTGTTAAAAACCTAAGTATTAGAATGGTTCCTACAATTGCACAATAATGTGCTATTAGAAAATGGACCATGCACGTGCTAACCTCGATTGTAAACCTTAGTGCTTCCCATTGTTTCCCTGCAACACATACACGGTAGTTAGTCATCAGGTTAAGTAAGGGTTTGCATGCTATAAGTAAAATATGTTGATGAAAAATAAGCACATTGCAGATTCATCAGATTAATTCAAGCCACATGGAAAACCCATTTATCCAAACCAAGCATGATTAAGAACTAGGAAATATAGCACTTGTATATGTTTCTCATGTATTAAGTGCAGCCAAATTCGATTTATTCCTCAAATGCACAACAATACAAAATTTCACCCACGACAATTGGACATCGCATTGCAGAATTGAACCAAGCAGTTAACTAAACACAACAACAAATGAACCAAACAGTAACTGAGCACCGCATTGCACAATATAACATACTCCTAATAGAAGATCAGACAGTTAACCGAATCAAGCATGCTTAACAACTTGGAAATATAGCAATTGTATTTGTTTCTCATGTATTTAGTACAACCAAATTTGGTTTACTTCTCACATGGTATACAATAACAGAATGCACCCACAACTATTGAACATCACATTGCAGAATTGAACCAAACAGTTAACTAAACACCACAACACAAATGAACCAAATGTTAGCTGAGCACCACATTGCACAATGTATAACCAAACCAAGCATGCTTGACAACTTGGAAATATAGCAATTGTATTCATTTCTCATGTATTTTGTAAAGATAAATTCAGTTTATTTCTCACATGGAAGACAATACAAAATTGCAGCCTGGAGAATTGAATGTCACATTTGCAGAATTGAACCAAATAGTTACCTGAAGATGACAACTAATTAACCAAACAGTTAATAAGTGAGCACCACACTGCATGACATATAGAACATATACACAGGAGCAACAGATTGCATGGTAAAATTAGATAGCACAATTCACTAGAATTTGCTAAGGAAAGGCAGGAGCAGCACACGCAACGGGTAAACCGAGCATGCTTAACCGACATAGCTAGCAAATGGCAAGGTGCTCCTCCAAGATCTGGGGGTCAGCACGAATGGTAGCCATCGCGACCTCATCCGTGCATACGGCCACGATTTGCATCTCCGCTGCCAAATGCTCCTTGAGCTCTTGGCTATACTGCATGCACCATGGCTTAGGGCGGCACTTATTTGGTGGATGGGCCGGTGATTTGGGTGGAAGGTGTCGCGCCGGCAGTCGGGGCATGTGGGATGTGGAAGGAGGAGGAGGATGGGGGTCTGGTGTGGATTACCTACCTGGATTGACGAGGCCGAGCAGCGTGAAGGAGGGTCGTCGGGCGAGGGGGACGCGGCTGCAAGCAAGGAGTGAAGGTCTCAACTTGGAAAGGAAGGCGGAAACAGGGAAAATGTGGCTTTTGGTAAGGGGAGGGGGCGGGGAGGTCGATATTTCCGCGGAAGTCGGAAATTTGGAATCGCTTTAGCGAAAAACTGGCGCGCAAAGTGTCATCAGGCACGGTCCCTTATTTAGAACTGTGTACGATATGTGAACATCACAAACAATTCAGATAGCTTAACCCATGTGCGATGAGTTCGTCAAAAATTTTGGTTCCAATTTCCTTGGTTACAGTGCTCATCCACGTCATTGCATATTTTGGGTACACAAAGGAGACTACAGCACACCCACACTTCTTAATCAAGCAAGTTTAGCAATTAAACAGAGCTAGCTGGCCTAAACATTACTCTAACAAATTAAAGACCGGCACTCTTAATTAAACAAAACAAATACTACTACGGCTGGTGCTCATCGATCTCCGCCACCTCCTCCTGTCCAGCTCACGCCCAACGGTCTCTTGGGGAAGGAGCTCCATGGCATCCATCGCACCATATTCGGCAAGCATCTTGCCATCCGCGTCCTCCATCTCTTTGGAAAAGGCCGCCATGAGCTGGGTGTGGGCGGCTGTGATCTGGGCTTGGACGGGCTCCGTTGTCGCAAGGTATGCGGCGGAGGAACGGACAGCTGCTTGAACGCTCTCGGCGGTTGCCAACTCTTTGACCATCGGTTGCCGGCCGTTGCCGGAGAAGCTTCATTTGATTTGTGCGGTGACCGCCATGAGCTGGGCATGGGCGGCCTCGACATGGTCATGGGCGGCGTCCATCAGGGCTAAGGCCACCGCTGTGGAATGGACAGCTGCTGTGTCACTCTCGCCAGCTGCTATCCTCGAGGCAGATGTTGGTGCCGCCACCTGAGAAGCAACAACGGCCGCTTGGGATGCCATGGCTGCCCGGTCGCAGATTGTGGCTGCGCTCATGCACCTTGTTAGCACGCGCATGGCAGCTGCGGTCGTGCTCTCGCCGGAGTGGGCCGCCAAAGTTGCCCTCACGACGCGGGTCCACATCCCCATTTCACCGACGACGATTGAACAATGAAATGATATTTGGGGAGCGAGCTAGTGTGCTTGACACGCCGGCTGTGGACTGTAGCCAATGCACCTTCTCGAGTAAGCCATAGGCGTACTATACACCAATGGTGCTCCAGGATATTTTGTACTGCATCTCACACGGTTGGTGATAATAAACTATGTGGGATCTACTTGATTTTTCATTTTGATTTGAATTACATAATGGGGTCATGGCGGCAATGGACGGTGTTTGAATTGCTACACCTTTTATCTACAGTGAACATGCAACTATATGTGTGTCGTACAAAAATTGGAATTGTTCAGGGTTTATTTGGACATTTTTATACGGTAACTTGGTTTTCTAGGCATTTTAGGTGCACAATTCAAAATTAAACCACATTCTCCAGTCCCTAAAAACGGGTTGCAAAATTGTTTGCCCTTGGTTTCAAGCTTAGGTCACATGCAAGAAATGAGAATGAATGTCAAACACCTTGACATTGTCGCTCAGCCGCTAACAATGAGATACATGCTTTTAACATTCTAGTAAATCAAAAAGTCGTCTGAAATTCATGAAACTTGACATGATATCATGGAACGGTAGTGACATGCCGTGGTAAAACTATTGTCCCATTTGGGGCAGGTGTGGGTATAAGCTTCTCGCAAGCCAAAGCTTCTCTGACAACAAGCCTGATGGTTTTAGTAGGGTACGTGCAACCTTGGGGGATGAAACGATATACGTTGCCTCTTCTTACTTTCAAAATGTTTCTTGTGTCAACATATAACAACATGAGTGTTGTGTCAATTTGGGATTTTTCGGGGTTCGTTTTGACATTTTTATGCATCAATTGCGTTTTCAATGCATTTATGAGCACAATTCAAATTTGAACTACATGCACATGCTCTAATGCATATAAATTGGTTGGGAATTAAAATATGTGTCCTTGCTTGCATGCTTAGGTCACATGCAAGAAATGGGAATGAATGTCAAACACCCTGCCACTGTCACTCGCCCACAAACATTGAGATTCCTGGTTTTTAAATTATAGTAAATCCAAAGCTCGTCTAAAATTCATGAAACTTGGCATGCTATCATGGAGCAGCATCAACATGCCGTGGTAAATTTTTTGTCCCATTTGGGGCAGGTTTGGGGATATGCTTCTCACAAACCAAAGGTTCCCACAACAAGCCTGATGGTTTCAGTAGGGAACGTCCCACCTTTGGGGACGAAACGATATCTGCTACCTCTTATTGCTTTCAAAAAATTTCTAGTATCAATATAGAACAACAGGAGTGTTGTGTCAATTTTTGGGATTTTTCGGGGTTCATTTGGACATTTTTATGCATTAATTGCGTTTTCAATGCATTTATGAGAACAATTCAAATTTGAACTACATGCACATGCTCTAATGCAAATAAATTGGTTGAAAATTCAAATATGTGTCCTTGGTTGCATGCTTAGGTCCCATGCAAGAAATGGGAATGAATGTCAAACACCCTGCCACCGTCACTTGGCCGCAAACATTGAGATTCCTGGTTTTCAAATTCTAGTAAATCCAAAACTCATCTGAAATTCATGAAACTTGGCATGCTATCATGGAGCGGCATCAACATGCCGTGGTATTTTTTTGTCCCATTTGGGGCAGGTTTGGGGATATGCTTCTCACAAACCAAAGGTTCTCACAATAAGCCTGATGGTTTCAGTAGGGAACGTCCCATGTTTGGGGACGAAATGATATTCGCTCCCTCTTATTGCTTTCAAAAAATTTCTAGTGTCAACATAGAACAACAGGAGTGTTGTGTCAATTTTTGGGATTTTTTGCGGTTCGTTTGGACATTTTTATGCATTAATTGAGTTTTCAATGCATTTATGTGCATAATTCAAATTTGAACTACATGCACATGCTCTAATGCATAAAAATTGATTGAAAATTCAGATATGTGTCCTTGGTTGCATGCTTAGGTCCCATGCACGAAACTAGAATGAATGTCAAACACCCTGCCACCGTTAGTCGGCTGCAAGCATTGCGATTCCTAGTTTTTAAATTCTAGTAAATCCAAAACTCGTTTGAAATTCATGAAACTTGGCATGCTATCATGGAGCGGCATCAACATGTCGTGGTATTTTTTTGGGTCCCATTTGGGGCAGGTTTGGGTATAAGCTTCTCACAACAAGCCTGATGGTTTCGGTAGGGAACATCCCACCTTCGGGGACGAAATGATATCCGCTGCCTCTTATTGCTTTCAAAAAATTTCTAGTGTCAACATAGAACAACAGGAGAATTGTGTTAAATTTTGCAATTTTTCGGAGTTCGTTTGGATATTTTTATACATTAACTGGGTTTTCTAGGCATTTTATGTGCATAATTCAAATTGGTTGAAAAATCAAATCTTTGTCCTTGGGTGCATGCTTAGGTCCCATGCAAGAAATGGGAATGAATTTCAAACACCAGGGCACTGTTGATTGCCAGCAAAATGTTGAGATACTTTGTTTTTAAATTCTAGCAAATCCAAAACCCATCTGAAATTCATGAAAATTGGCATGCTATCATGGAATGGCACCCGACATGTTGTGGTATTTTTCGTGTCCATTTTGAGAGAAGAAGCACTCGAATAACAACCAACAAAGGCATTTTCAAACAAATAGCTGGCACTCTAACATCGCAAATGTTTGTATAATTCACATCATGTGTGTTATGTTAACCATTCACGTGACGCCACGTGTCTTGGTTTTAATGGCTATAGGAGGTGCCGTGCGGACAACTGCTTGACTGAACGGGCGGCGTGCAAGCGTAGTCCGGTGCGCAGGCTGACCGAGAGGCATGCAAGCTGTCCTCCAATGCGTAGGCTCACCGGGAAGCATGTGAAATGTACACTGCGCAGGCTCACTGGGAATCGAGCCCTTTGACTTCCATGGTCACCCTCCTTCCTCTCCATTAATGGCGCCCGAGCCGCTGCTTAATACAGGAGGCCTTACTATTCGCCTCCCATCCCCCCCCCCTCCCGTAGACCTCCACCAACGGCATGGCGCAGAAGGATCATCTGCCACTAGTCTTCAAGTTTGTTGAAGTCGACTCCGAGCCGGAGGAGATAGAAAATAAGGAGGAATGGTGCATGATAACCCACAAGTATAGGGGATCACAACAGCTTTCGAGGGTAGAGTATTCAACCCAAATTTATTGATTCGACACAAGGGGAGCCAAAGAATAATCTTGAGTATTAGCAGTTGAGTTGTCAATTCAACCACACCTGGATAACTTAGTATCTGCAGCAAAGTATTTAGTAAAAAAAGTGGTATGATAATAAAGGTAACGGTAGCAAAAGTAAAGATAGATGTATTTGGGTTTTTGTAGTAGTTGTAACAGTAGCAACGGAAAAGTAAATAAGCGAAGAACAATATATGAAAAGCTCGTAGGCAATGGATCAGTGATGGATAATTATGCCGGATGCGATTCCTCATGCAATAGCTATAACATAGGGTGATATAGAACTAGCTCCAATTCATCAATGTAATGTAGGCATGTATTCCGTAAATAGTCATACGTGCTTATGGAAAAGAACTTCTATGACATCTTTTGTCCTACCCTCCCGTCGAAGCGGGGTCCTAGCGGAAACTAAGGGATATTAAGGCCTCCTTTTAATAGAGAACCGGAACAAAGCATTAGCACATAGTGAATACATGAACTCCTCAAACTACGGTCATCACCGAGAAGTATCTCGATTATTGTCACTTCGGGGTTGTCGGATCATAACACATAATAGGTGACTATAGACTTGCAAGATAGGATCAAGAACACACACATATTCATGAAAACATAATAGGTTCAGATCTGAAATCATGGCACTCTGGCCCTAGTGACAAGCATTAAGCATAGCAAAGTCATAGCAACATCAATCTCAGAACATAATGGATACTAGGGATCAAACCCTAACAAAACTAACTTGATTACATGGTAAATCTCATCCAACCCATCACCATTCAGTAAGCCTACGATGGAATTACAAACGCACGGCGGTGAGCATCATGAAATTGGTGATGGAGGATGGTTGATGATGACGACAACGACGAATCCCCCTCTCCGGAGCCCCGAACGGACTCCAGATCAGCTCTCCCGAGAGAGATTAGGGCTTGGCGGCGGCTCCATGTCGTAAAACGCGATGAAACTTTCTCCCTGATTTTTTTCTCCCCGAACGTGAATATATGGAGTTGACGTCAGTGGAGGTCCAGGGGGCCCACGAGATAGGAGTCTGCGCCCTAGGGGGGCGCGCCCCCTGTCTCGTGGACAGGCTGTGGGCCCCCTGGCATTAATTCTTTCGCCAAAAATCTTATTAATTCCAAAAAGTGCCTCCGTGGATTTCCAGGACATTCCGAGAACCTTTCTTTTCTACACATAAAACAACATCATGGCAGTTCTGCTGAAAACAGCGTTAGTCCGGGTTAGTTTCATTCAAATCATGCAAGTTAGAGTCCAAAACAAGGGCAAAAGTGTTTGGAAAAGTAGATGCGTTGGAGACGTATCAACTCCCCCAAGCTTAAACCTTTGCTTGTCCTCAAGAAATTCAGTTGAAAAACTGAAAGTGATAAAGAAAAACTTTTACGAACTCTGTTTGCTCTTGTTGTTGTAACATGAAAAGCCAGCATTCAAGTTTCAGCAAATATTACGAACTAACCATACTCACAATAACACATAGGTCTCACAGTTACTCACATCAATAGCATAATCAACTAGCGAGCCATAATAATAAAACTCGGATGACAACACTTTCTCAAAATAATCATAACATGATATAACAAAATGGTATCTCGCTAGCCCTTTCTAAGACCGCAAAACATAAATGCAGAGCACCTTTAAAGTTCAAGGACTGACTAAACATTGTAATTCATGGTAAAAGAGATCCAGTCAAGTCATACCCAATATAAACCAATAATAATGAATGCAAATGACAGTGTGCTCTCCAGCGGGTGCTTTTAATAAGAAGGGTGATGACTCAACATAAAAGTAAATGGATAGGCCCTTCGCAGAGGGAAGCAAGGATTTGTAGAGGTGCCAGAGCTCGATTTTAAAATAGAGATTGAATAACATTTTGAGTGGCATACTTTCGCTGTCAACGCAACAACTATGAGATGGCTGTATCTTCCATACTACATGCATTATAGGCAGTTCCCAAGCAGAATGGTAAAGGTTTATACTCCCCCAACCACCAACAAGCATCAATCCATGGCTTGCTCGAAACAACGAGTGCCTCCAACATACAACAACCCTGGGGGAGTTTTGTTGAATTATTTTGATTTTCTTTGATCTTTTTGGATCATGGGACTGGGCATCCCGGTTACCGGCCCTTTTTCGTGAATGAGGAGCGGAGTCCACTCCTCTTGAGAATAACCCACCTAGCATGGAAGATGTAGACAGCCCTAGTTGTAACATGAGCTGCTCGAGCATACAAAACAGAATTTCATTTGAAGGTTTGGAGTTTGGCACATACAAATTTACTTGGAACGGTAGGTAAATACCGCATATAGGAAGGTATAGTGGACTCATATGGAACAACTTTGGGGTTTAAGGAGTTTGGATGCACAAGCAGTATTCCCGCTTAGTACAGGTGAAGGCTAGCAAAAGACTGGGGAGCGATCAACTGAGAGAGCGACAACAGTCATAAACATGCATTAGAATTAATTCACATCGAGTACAAGCATGAGTAGGATATAATCTACCATGAACATAAATATCATGAAGGCTATGTTGATTTGTTTCAACTACATGCGTGAACATGTGCCAAGTCGAGTCACTTACTACATTCAGAGGAGGATACCATCCCATCATACCACATCATAATCATTCTAATAGCATGTTGGCACGCAAGGTAAACCATTATAACTCATAGCTAATCAAGCATGGCACAAGTAACTATAATCTCTAAATGTCATTGCAAATATGTTTACTTCATAATAGCTGACTCAGGAACGATGAACTCATCATATTTACAAAAACAAGAGAGCTCGAGTTCATACCAGCTTTTCTCATCCCAATAAGTCCATCATATATCGTCATTATTGCCTTTCACTCGCACGACCGAACGATGTGTATAATAATAAGAGTGCACGTGCATTGGACTAAGCTGGAATCTGCAAGCATTCAACTCAAGAGAGAAGACAAGTAATATGGGCTCTAAATTAAATAAACAATCATGCATATAAGAGCCGCTAAGCATTTTCAATATGGTCTTTTCGACCCCCAAAGGAAAGAAAATAAAAGAAAACCATTTACACGGGAAAGCTCCCAACAAGTAAAAGAAGAACGAGAAATCTTTTTGGGTTTTCATTTTAATTCCTACTACAGGCAAGGAAATTAAACTAACTAAATTTTTTGTTTTTTCTCAAGGTTTTTCAAACACACAAGAAGAAAACTAGAAAAAAGAAATTTAAACTAGCATGGATAATACAATGAAAGAGTATGAGCACCGACGACTAGTGTGTGAACATGAATGTAAAGTCGGTGAGAATACGTACTCCCCCAAGCTTAGGCTTTTGGCCTAAGTTGGTTTAATACCAAGGACCGCCGCTACTCTCCCCGGTGTACTGGGAGGTGTAATCAGGATACCACTGGCTGGTCATCTCCGGATCCCACTGGACAGATGATGCACGATAAGGGTCCAGCTCAGGTTCCAGCTCAGGTTCAGGTTCTGGAGTAAAAGCTTGAGCTTGGTGATTGTTCACCGCTTCCGGCGTGACAAGACGATTTTCTGCAAGCAAATCAAACCACAGCGGCGCAGGCAAAATAATAAACTCAAAGTGTTTCTTATTGAATCTAAGTCTATACAAGAGCATCTTCTCTTCGTTGTCAACAATAAACTTGTGTGCTACCATGCTCTTGTAATCTAAAATGTGAGGGGGTAATTTTGTCTCCTCCTCATAGTGCCCAATGGGTATCTGAAAATGTTTAGCAAGACGTGCATCATAGATACCTCCAAATATGGGGCCTTTTGTATGATTCAGTGCTAGCCGTTTAGCAACGACGGCACCCATACTAAAAGTATTGTCTCCTAGCAAAGCATGTTGAAGAATAATAATATCTGGAATGCTCAAATTTCCACTATTTCCACGACCAATCAAGCATCTACTAGCAAATATGGCAAAGTAGCGTAAAACAGGAAAGTGTATGCTAGAGACTTTCGCCTCGGAGCCCTTCTTTGGCTCCTCTACAGCAATAGTATTAACAAAGCCACCCACATTTTCACGATGGGGTTCATCTAATTCTCCCTCATAAGGTATCCTACATACCGCGCAAAAGTGACGTAAAGACATTTCTTTGAATTCATCATATAAATGAAATGATACTGTAGGCGGTGATTTCTTAGGATAATAATAAAAGTTTTGCACGAAAGTATTGGTGAGTAAGAGATACTGATCGATTAGGTCATTCATGAAACCGGTGAGGCCTGCAGTCTCGATTAAAGCATAAAAGTCTTCATGAATTCCGGCTTCTTTCAAGAAATCCTCACATGGCCATTCGCACGACCGTACTTCCGCTAAGCGAGGAAGATTATACTTGGCTTTTTCCTTCTCTTTGGCTTGTTTTTCCTGAGAGCTTTGGCTTGAAGAGCCTTTAAAAAGCCTCCTTAACATTTTCTGAAAATTTCTGAAATTTTAGTAACTTCAAAATAAAAGTGGATAAAACTAAACAAGATTGATAGCAACTACTCCTACAAGTGCCTAAAGCCTATATAATGCATTGAAATTGCTTGGGACCTCAAAAATTTAACATGCAAGCTCAAGAACATGGTCACCTATGCAGCAAAAATTTGCAATGAATAAAGCACTAGAACAAAAGCTAATTGGACCAATGGAGGAGTCACATACCAAGCAACAATCTCCCAAAGCAGTTTTGCGAATGGAACTTTGAGCTAAGAGATCGAAAATCGCAGCAAAACGAGCTAGAACTTGTGCTTGAGCTGGATGGGGATTTTTTTGGGTAGAAGGTGAAGTGTGTGGGTGCTGGTGTAAGTGGAGGGGAGCCACCAGGGGCCCACGAGACAGGTGGGCGCGCCCTACAGGGGGGCGCCCTCCTCTCTCGTGGCCTGGTGCTTGCCCCTCCTGCAGTGTTTTCAGTGCCTAAAATCCTCAAATATTCCAGAAAAAATCATACTAAATTTGCAGGGCATTTGGAGCACTTTTATTTTCGGACTATTTTTTAATGCACGGGTAATTCAGAAAACAGATGGATAATACTAATTTCGCTTTATTTATTCTAAATAACAGAAAGTAAAAAGAGGGTACAGAAGGTTGTGCCTTCTAGTTTCATCCATCTCGTGATCATCAAAATGAATCCACTAACAAGGTTGATCAAGTCTTGTTAACAAACTCATTCCGAATAACACGGAACCGGAGAAATTTCGAATAACACTAAGTTACCTCAATGGGGATATGAAAATCCCCAACAATAAGAATCATACTTTTTCTTGACAGTAGGGAGAGGAAATTCAAAACCTCCAAAAATGATAGTTGGAACTTTTTCCATAGAATTGATACTATGAACTTGAGATTGTTTCCTCGGAAAGTGCACCGTATGCTCATTGCCATTAACATGAAAAGTGACATTGCCTTTGTTGCAATCAATAACAACCCCTGCAGTATTAAGAAAAGGTCTACCAAGGATAATAGACATACTATCGTCCTCGGGAATATCAAGAATAACAAAGTCCGTTAAGATAGTGACATTTGCAACCACAACAGGCACATCCTCACAAATACCGACAGGTATTGCAGTTGATTTATCAGCCATTTGCAAAGATATTTCAGTAGGTGTCAACTTATTCAATTCAAGTCTACGATATAAAGAGAGAGGCATAACACTAACACCGGCTCCAAGATCACATAAAGCAGTTCTAACATAATTTCTTTTAATAGAGCATGGTATAGTTGGTACACCCGGATCTCCAAGTTTCTTTGGTATTCCGCCTTTAAAAGTGTAATTAGCAAGCATGGTGGAAATTTCAGCTTCCGGTATCTTTCTTTTATTTGTGATGATATCCTTCATATACTTAGCATAAGGATTTACTTTCAGCATATCAGTTAAGCGCATACGTAAGAAAATTGGTCTAATCATTTCAGCAAAGCGCTCAAAATCCTCATCATCCTTTGACTTGGATGGTTTAGGAGGAAAGGGCATGGGTTTCTGAACCCATGGTTCTCTTTCTTTACCGTGCTTCCTAGCAACAAAATCTCTCTTATCATAACGTTGATTCTTTGATTGTGGGTTATCAAGATCAACAGCAGGTTCAATCTCTACATCATTGTCTTTGCTAGGTTGAACATCAACATGAACATTATCATTAGGTTCATGTTCATCACCTGGTTGAGTTTCAGCATCAGAGATAGAAATATCATTGGGATTCTCAGGTGTGTCTACAGTAGGTTCACTAGAAACATGCAAAGTTCTATCGTTTTTCTTCTTCTTCTTTTTAGACTAGGTGCCTCTAAATTATTTCTCTGAGAATCTTGCTCGATTCTCTTAGGGTGGCCTTCAGGATACAAAGGTTCCCGAGTCATTCTACCAGCTCTAGTAGACACTCTAACAGCAAAGTCATTTTTATTATTTAATTCATCAAGTAAATCATTTTGAGCTTTAAGTACTTGCTCAGCTTGAGTAGCAACCATAGAAGCATATTTGCTAACGCGGTGAAGTTCATCTTTAACTCTAGCCAGATTATCACCTACGCGTCCTATCTCGAAAGCATTATTCTTTAACTCTCTACCAACATAAGCATTAAAACTTTCTTGTCTAGCCATAAAGTCGTCAAATTCATCTAAGCATGGGTTGTGAAATTTAGTAGAGGGTATTTCAACTTTATCATATCTGTAGAGAGAATTTACCTTTACTACCTGTGTCGGGTTATCAAGACAATGTAGTTCTTCAGGCGCTATATTAAGACCATGTATTTCTTCAATAGGTGGTAAATTCTTAACATCTTCAGCTTTAATACCTTTTTCTTTCATTGATTTCTTTGCCTCTTGCATATCTTCAGGACTGAGAAATAAAACACCCCTCTTCTTCGGAGTGGGTTTAGGAATAAGCTCAGGAGTTGGCTCAATTGGTTCAGGAATTACTTCATGAATTGGCTTAGGAAGAGTCCAATTATTTTCATCAACATATTATCCAATAGTATTTCAGCTTCATCGACTATTCTTTCCCTGAAAACACAACCAGCACAACTATCCAAGTAGTCCTTGGAAGCATCGGTTAGTCCATTATAAAAGATATCAAGTATTTCATTTTTCTTAAGAGGATGATCAGGCAAAGCATTAATTAACCGGAGAAGCCTCCCCCAAGCTTGTGGGAGACTCTCTTCTTTGGTTTGCACAAAATTATATATTTCCCGCAAGGCAGCTTATTTCTTATGAGCAGGGAAATATTTAGCAGAGAAGTAATAAATCATATCATGGGGACTACGCACACAACCAGGAGCAAGAGAATTATACCAAGTCTTAGCATCACCCTTTAATGAGGATGGAAATATCTTAAGGATATATAAATAGCGAGACTTCTCATCATTAGTAAACATGGTGGCTATATCATTCAACTTGGTAAGATGGGCCACAACAGTTTCAGATTCAAGGACATAAAAAGGATCAGATTCAACTAAAGTAATAATATCAGGATCAACAGAGAATTCATAATCCTTATCAGTAACACAGATAGGTGAAGTAGCAGAAGCAGGATCGGGTTTCATTCTAGCATTAAGAGACTGCTGCTTCCATTTAGCTAATAATTTCTTAAGATCATTTCTATCATTGCAAGCAAGAATTTCCATAGCAGCTGCTTCATTCATAACATAACCCTTAGGAACAATAGGTAATACATAATCATTGGGGGAACCTTCATCATCACTATCATCAATAATAGGTTCTTCAATATTTTCATTCCCCCTAACTCTAGCAAGTTGTTCATCTAGAAATTCACCTAATGGCAAAGTAGTATCACGCACAGAAGTAGTTTCATCATGCATAGCAGAAGTGGCATCATCAATAACATGCGACATATCAGAATTCATAGCAGTAGTAGGTTTAGGTGTCTCAAGCTTACTAATAACGGAAGGAGAATCTAGTGCAGAGCTAGATGGCAGTTCCTTACCTCCCCTCATAGTTGAGGGCAAAATCTAGGTCTTAGCATCTTTCAAGTTCTTCATAGTGATCAACAGATATAAATCCCAAGTGACTCAGAGAATAGAGCTATGCTCCCCGGTAACGGCGCCAGAAATTAGTCTTGATAACCCACAAGTATAGGGGATCGCAACAGCTTTCGAGGGTAGAGTATTCAACCCAAATTTATTGATTCGACACAAGGGGGGAGCCAAAGAATATTCTTGAGTATTAGCAGTTGAGTTGTCAATTCAACCACACCTGGATAACTTAGTATCTGCAGCAAAGTATTTAGTAGAAAAAGTGTATGATAATAAAGGTAACGGTAGCAAAAGTAAAGATAGATGTTTTTGGGTTTTTGTAGTAGTTGTAACAGTAGCAACGGAAAAGTAAATAAGTGAAGAACAATATATGAAAATCTCGTAGGCAATGGATCAGTGATGGATAATTATGCCGGATGCGATTCCTCATGTAATAGCTATAACATAGGGTGATATAGAACTAGCTCCAATTCATCAATGTAATGTAGGCATATATTCCGTAAATAGTCATACATGCTTATGGAAAAGAACTTGTATGGCATCTTTTGTCCTACACTCCCGTGGAAGCGGGGTCCTAGCGGAAACTAAGGGATATTAAGGCCTCCTTTTAATAGAGAACCGGAACAAAGCATTCGCACATAGTGAATACATGAACTCCTCAAACTACGGTAATCACCGAGAAGTATCCCGATTATTGTTACTTCGGGGTTGTCGGATCATAACACATAATAGTTGAATATAGACTTGCAAGATAGGATCAAGAACACACATATATTCATGAAAACATAATAGGTTCAGATCTGAAATCATGGCACTCGGGCCCTAGTGACAAGCATTAAGCATAGCAAAGTCATAGCAACATCAATCTCAGAACATAGTGGATACTAGGGATCAAACCCTAACAAAACTAACTTGATTACATGGTAAATCTCATCCAACCCATCACCGTCCAGCAAGCCTATGATGGAATTACTCATGCACGGCGGTGAGCATCATGAAATTGGTGATGGAGGATGGTTGATGATGACGACGGCACGCCCCCCCTACGGCGATCAGCCCTCCCAAGAGAGATTAGGGCTTGGTGGCGGCTCCGTGTCGTAAAACGCGATGAAACTTTCTCCCTGATTTTTTTCTCCCCGAACATGAATATATGGAGTTGGAGTTGACGTCATTGGAGGTCCAGGGGGCCCACGAGATAGGAGGCCGCGCCGTAGGGGGGCGCGCCCCCTGTCTCGTGGACAGGCTGTGGGGCCCCTGGCATTAATTCTTTCGCCAAAAAATCTTATTAATTCCAAAAAGTGCCTCCGTGGATTTCCAGGACATTCCGAGAACTTTTCTTTTCTACACATAAAACAACATCATGGCAGTTCTGCTGAATACAACGTCAGTCCAGGTTAGTTTCATTCAAATCATGCAAGTTAGAGTCCAAAACAAGGGCAAAAGTGTTTGGAAAAGTAGATACGTTGGAGACGTATCAGGCCATCATGGACATGGCCTAGAACGAGCTAGCCGAGGCTGTTGCTGCCCCACTCCCGTCCCAGCTCCCATCCCCGCGCCAGCGATCATCCCCATAGCATTGACGGGCTGGTCGCCGAGCACTATCGCAGAGCTGGAAGCCGCGGGCGTCACCGAGGTCTCCATGGACCCGCGCGAGCTCGTGTACATGCCAGCGCCAGCGCCCGTGCCCATGCGCGCCCCTCCACCCTCCGCGGTGCCGGTCCCCGTGCGTTTGGCTGCACCCGCCGCGCCCATGCACGTGCGCACGCCCCCCTCAGCGGCATGGGACGTCGCCGTCGACCAGTACCTCTCAGCGCCGCCTGCTGCCGTCCTCCCGTGCCTCGCCCGTCGATCGCACGACGACATGATGTTTGATTTACAAGTGAAGAACATTCTAAGCTGCCTTGAAGACTTCAACAACGGCGTCCCGCTCCGCCACCGGAAATAGTTTTTTTCTTGGGTTTAATATTGTATCTCGATCGCAAACGTTTTAGTTAGAACACCCGTATGCAAACCGACAGCCTCCCTAGGAAGCCAAGGGAAAATGTGCCGAGCGGGATTTGTGCAGCTCTTGATCGCAAACATTTTAGATAGAGAACACGTATGCAAAGTGAGTGCAGGATTTGTGCATCTCTTCAACGCAAACGGTTGTTTTGGATGACCCGTGTGCAACCACTTACAAACAATTTGGTAAGATTTGCATCTATCATATTGGGTATGTTGCCATTTGTCAAACTTGAAAGATTGACATTTGTTGATCTAGTAACATTGCCATTTGTCAACCTTGTAACACCGTGATTTGTCAAAATATGCAGCTAAAAATCACTAGCACTATCTAGTTTTTGCAACTAAAATTCAGTAATTAAGCATAGATTTCATTCATAGATTAAGCAGTCGTGCTTAATTTATACAAACTATTCAACTCGACAGATGTAGCGACGAAACCTTTCCCCAATTGTTGCCAACCACGTACTGAAATAGCTAGTTCTACTTTATATACTTGCTAATTTTAAGTACATTGTACAGTTCCACCACATCTATAGTCAGATGAACTGAACAAAATAGCCCCTAAATACTACTACGGAGGGGCTTTGTACTACTTCCGGCAGCCTCTCTTCTGCTAAGCGCGTTCAGTAAGAGGCAGAGGAGGAGGAGCCTACCGACAAGCTAGACAAATGCAATACGGTGCCTGCCACTGTTGCACGTTCAGCGACGCTCACCAGCTCGAACGCCCACTGCCGCTCCAGATGATCCCTCTCGAAGCAGTGGTTCTCCTCGTAGATCTCCTGATTCCTCGCCTCTGACGCGGCGTGTGTCACGGCCACGGTGGCGGTAAGGCTCTTTGCATGCTCGACGAGGCGCTCCTCCTCCTCCCGCAGGAACTCGGTGTAGCGCGCAAGGTCGCTGACGCATGTGCTGACATCCACCTCCGCCTCCTGCCTTCGGGCGGCGGTGGCAGAACGGGTGATGACCCCGGCGATCGATGATGGGCTGGCGGCCAGGGCGGCCGACGATGGGGTGGCGGCCACGACCACCACCTCCCGCCTTCGGGCTGCAGTGGCGGAGCGGGTGATGGCCATGGTGGCCGGCAGTGGGGTGGCGGCCACGATGGCCACCTCCCGCCTTTAGGCTGCGGTGGCGGAGCGGGCGATGGCCCTGGCTTTCAATGGTGGTGTGGCGGCAACGGTGGCCGGCAGCAGCTGCTGACGGGCACTAGCGGCGGAGCGTGTGGTGGGTGTTCCGCGCAAACCCAATAGGGACGCCACGCGCACTACACTATGTCGGGGACTGTGCCACCGCCGCGGTGTAGCCTCCCAGCTGGAGCTGTCGTCTGATGATGGCGGAGTGGTTGAGCGACCATGACGGACCGGTGCCATTGGCGATTGTGGGGGAAGCAGACGAGATAAGCTATAGGGAGGGAGGGGAAATGCGACGCAGGACTCGCTGGCCGTGAGAGTTTTTATAGCAGGCTGGTAAGCATTGGGATTTTGGGGGATTTCACTCAGTCGGGCGGGAAGCTTGCGCGGGAACTTGCCAGGTTGCGCAGGAACGAGCTCACCGACGATTCATTGGCTCCACCATTTGGCCAAAATAACGCTCCTGCGCGCTATGCAAGCTTGCGTTGTAAGCCTTCTGCGGCAGCGAGGTGACAAGATGTGCGAGAGGAGGGCGAAAGGCCACATACACATACGGTTAATAAAAAAACATTTGCGATTGAATTACCTACTATACACCCGTCCTGGTTTATAAGTAGGATTTAACTAGTAAACTACGAATGCATGTCGCCAAAGATTATATAGTTGGATTCATATTTGAACATAGTTTCCAATTATATAATTTTCATAACACGCATTAACATTTTGTTGGTTAAATTTGAGGGAAAAGTATGGCACATAATATAAAGGGGACTATAGACCAAGACGGAGGTAGTAGCACATGGCCGCTCTCTACGCAGCAACGCAAGTGTCGGCCGACTTGTAGGCGACCATTTCCTGCGTGTTCAACTGCTCTATGCATGTGGTTGCTTGCGGTTGAGGCGGCCGCGGCGCGCTCTGCCCTTGTCCCACTGCGCGCACTCTGCTCTCGCGTCCCTCAGGGTGCTCTGCCCTCGTCCCTCCACACGCGCTGCCAGTTTTTGGGGCCGGCGCACGATCACACACATTCATGTGCATGCGGTTGCGCCAGGTGTGGCTCCACAATGCAGTTACCCAATGCAAAAACTGCCATGCGAACGTGCCGAGAATCCAGGCCGCCCGGCCCCCATTTATTCCTGCATCCATTTACCTTAATCTCTCGTGTCACACGACACAATAAGCACCTCCACGACGACACATACAGAGAGGACATCAAGCGGTTCCAATGGCGATCCCCGTGGCTCCAATGGCGCTCCCAGTGGCCGGTGACAACAACGACGGACAGTTCACCACACATCATGTAGTGGACACCCACGTGAGGGAAGGCCCTCTCTATGGTGTACATGAACGATAGGGTTTCGGTGGAGAGCTCCATCCAAACTATGGAGCAGTTCCTTGCCGAGGACAAGTACCAAGTTGTCGGCTTCGACCTCGAGTACACCATCGGTCATGCGGGCACGATCAAAAGGTTGCCGTCGCCCAGTTGTGTGTGCGACATGATGTCCTTGTCCACCACTACCACCTGGCCACAAGGCCTTGCGAGTGTTTCTCCAGGTTTATCAACAGCTCCGACTACAAGTTTGCTACGGTGGACACAACCAATGATCTAAAAGCGCTCAAGGTTTCGGGCTTGAAATGCCCGAATCTTGTCAACATCCAGGACCACTACAAGGTTTGGGGCAGCGCCAAGAACAAACTGAACTCCCTGGTTGACCTCGCCTCGGCCATCATCGACCCCTACTACATGAAGATGAAGGATGAGAGCAAGAAGGATAAGGACACCTGGCACAGTGTTTGGCATGAGAGACTGGATGAAGAACACGTCAAGTACGCGACCAATGACACGTACACAAGCTACGAGATGTACAGGCGGATCGTTGACATGAGGAAGCGTCTTGTTCATGCCCAGCCGAGGGATCGAGCCACAGAGTAGTGGCGGGAGCGTCACAAGAAGTAGATGACTAGACGATCGTTTCTCCTACTTTAGAATGCATGCAATTGTTTATTGAGGTGTGTGCGAATGATCTGTATAGTCACTTATGTAATTGAATGTTTATTTCATTTATATATATATATATATATATGCATGTTATTCTTCTGTAGATAGAGCAAATCACATGGCTTATTAGCAGCAATCGTATGTGTTATTATTGGTCTTCGCACACATTTCTGATCATGGACCTGTTTGCTATGTATCATACACATATTGTTCAGTTGAACCATTTCCATTGTGTTGCGCAATAAAGGCTGCAAAGAGGGATCTACAGCAACAAGGTCTATCAAGGTCTTTGTTTTGTAATTTTTGACATTTCTTGTTTTTTGAACACATGTTGATTGGCTTGAAGAAGGTCTATCTAGTTACTTTTTGATAATTTTTTATACGCAAGCAACTAGTTTGCATTTTCAAATTTTTTTGTACGAACAGAATCGCACACGAACTTACTATAGTAACCGTATATGTTATAATTTCTCATCGCAAACAGGTCATCCGAGTGGATTATTTGTTGCGTATCACACACATATGGTTTACACGAATCGTTTGTGTTCTTTTGGCTGATCCCAAGTGCCGCATATCACACACATCTTGTTAAGATGAACCATTTCCGTTCTCTTGCCTAATCAAAAACGGATTGTCCGAGTGAACCGTATGCCATATATCACACACACCTTGATCTGGCTGGCCGTTTCTGTTGCATTCCCTAATAGCACATAGTTCATCGGAGGGAACTGTATGTCGTATATCGCGCAAACATTGATATGGTTGCCCGTTTCTGTTGTTCTTCCTCGTCGCAAACAGTTTTGTTGGATCAACCGTATGCCCTTCATCGCACACGCAACTAAAATCTTAACCGCGTTTGATGCATCCGTCATCGGAAATGTTTTGCACATTTTAGACGGTTCTCTTACACCACCGTTTGTGATTTTTGCATCGCACACAGTTTCTCGAAGGGTCTCTAATCGTAGTGCCGCGTTAGCAGCATCCTGTAGTAGTGGCTTCCAATGTTCTTGTTGATGGTCGGAGTACCACAGACATACTTTGGGATAGCATTGACATGGTCATCAGGTAAAGGTCAGACTTTGGATACACAAAGGATCCATCAGGAACAATTTATAGAATAAGTCTTACAATTTCCTCATGAAAGAATGGCTAACCTTGATAAAGAAGATACTATAATGATAGGTCCTCCGGCCAGGTTTGCTAGAAAAGACACCACCTTACCGGGTTACATAAGGACCAACGTTATGATTCTTGGAAAATGTTCGAACCATCATATCTGACCGAGATTCAGATCTGATTGGTGTTGGGATACCTCAGACTCAGGAAGCCTGAGAAGAAAAGGGTGCAGCATAAATTGATGAGAATATGTTGCAAGATTATTGGGAAATGAAATATGGAAGCAATCTCCAAAAACAAGAGTTCAACATTAACCATGGAGGAGATGAGGAGTGTGCCTGATGGGCATTAGCGACAATTCATTGAGGTTTCCAAAAAGATGGATTTACACGATTATGTGAACAAGGTGATAGCAATGATTAGACTAAATGATATAATGTCGTATGCTTGAGGAAAACATCCTCAATTAAACATTGATTGAAAGGTGAACCCGAAATATGGACTAAGTAGGATGACCAATGTTAGAATGGTGATTCAATAACCAATAGACTAAGAGTGAAACTATCGACCATTAACTTCAAAGCAATATGGTTGCTAGTAGTTTTGAATTCACACTTCATAGTTCATTTGTCGGTATTCCGGTTGGAAACAACACAAGGCCAAGAAATGGATGGAGATGGCGAGAAACATCGCTATATAAAGACTTTGTAAGAGGTCGTGAAATTCTCACAACATTCTGGACACAAAAGATGATAATACTCCAATGTAGAACATAACATAGGTTGGATAGTAAGGAACTCAAGGTACAACACAAAACAAGAACAAGTTTTGTGTTGGAGGGAAAACAAGGATGCTGTCGATGTTAACACAAATCATCGAGGGGACAAGGATGGTATTTCTCATGATGAATTCGATTGATATCCTAGAAGAGCTCAAAATTTTGATGATGGTCATGACACATTTGTACAGAGGTATAATGAAGATGTGATCGATCATCGACGACATCAAGCAAAAGGAATGATGAAGCGAAAGGTCACCAGAACCAGAGATAAGATTGCAAACTCAGAATCAAAATTGCCTTTCAAGATAACCAACATGGTGTTGACAGCTTGATGTAAGCTTACTGTACTATTAGAATTGTGTTCCAGGAATGTAGGACATAGATAGCATGGTCCAGCTTTAGTATGACGATGATGATGTAGCCAATCGACTGGGAATGACATGATTGAGTATAAGCTCGTAAGTAATGAAGATTACTAAGAGTTGTTGAATCATAGTATGGACTCGATTTAGTTATGGGTGTCCTCAAGTGTCTATCAACTCAGAACCTAGGAAAAACTGGAATCAGTGAGAAATAATACTTGATGAAGACTCATAATAAGAAACATGGTTCTGTGATATCATCAAGATACCAGAGGGTAATACTCGACGATAGAGCAGAATAGAGGCTGGACAGGTGAAACGATCTATAGAAGACGAGTACTTTAGCTTGTCTGAGAAATGGGATCAAAGAAGAACAATATGGTTGGAACCACGGTTGCAATGGACCAAATCACAGTCACAAGTTCAAATTATACCAAGGGAATAATTATTGTTATGAGAAGCTTCCATGACAAGATCTACATCGTGTCCATGGGCATGAACACAAAGTTCAAGGTCGACTCCCACTTATTCAACGCATTAACTTTCATTCACCTCTCGTTTTTGAAGTCGTAGTGCTGAAAACTTATTTGACTAAGCACCAGTAGGGTATAACCCGCATAACTTTCGGGTTCACATAGATTAGGGAAGGCATTGGTTCAACCCATCTGGGCATCTTAGGAACATATTCCACAAACTTCAAGAGTAAATAACGAAAGCTCGGAAGCAGGGGATATAATTTACCAAAGGCATTATGTATCAGGGGAAGAACTCACAAGGATTTGAATATGCAGAATGGTTGGATAATAATCCACCGTAGGATCTAGTAGACCACAAAGAATCTTATGTGGGTATTGATGTTCAACCAGAAGAAGAAATAATGCGAAGGCATCGAATTATAGAAATATCTGGATAATTTCAAAGCTTAAATACAAAGGAATTATGATTTTCAAAACGGGGGATCAGAAGCAGAAGCTCTGATCAAAAGATAAGTAAGTTGAATAGACATAGATCGACAATTAATCAAGGTTTGATTTGCCGAAAACCGGCTCATGTTCGGACTGACGTCTGAGCTGAAAGGACGAATTCTAGTTTTGACTGATGATTGTGACCATTCACAAACATATCAAATCAAAGGCTCGAAATGACAATGACAAAGGATACTAATGAATGTTGCCAGACATATGGAACACAACCATAATGCAAGCAGACAAGTATTTGCAGAGCAAAGTTGGTGGAGGATTACCAGAAGATCAGATAGTATTTCAATTATCTTGTGAATCATATGAAAAACTAGTAATGAACAACTCCTTGATAAGCATGAAGAATTATTCGTAGGGATTCATGCCGCAAAGAACTGCAAGGCAGTGGCACAAAGGATTCTTAAAAGTCAGAGAATATTTTGATGTATCTTGTAATAACAAGAGAAACTGGGAATGATTGTATGCATGACAAGTGTATGTTGTTATCCATATCAATATTTCAGTGGTAGGGAATTGCAAAGACGGTGGGTGCTACCTCTTGAGCATGCGTTGGTTTTCCCTTGAAGAGGAAAGGGTGATGCAGCAAAGTAGCATAAGTATTTCCCTCAGTTTTTGAGAACCAAGGTATCAATCCAGTAGGAGGCTACACGCAAATCCCTCGTACCTACACAAACAAATAAGAACCTAGCAACCAACATGATAAAGGCGTTGTCAATCCCTTCACGGCCACTTGCAAAAGTGAGATCTGATAGAGATAATAAGAAAAGATAAATATTTTTGGTATTTTTAAGATTCTGCATCTACTTTTACTTTCCAATCTATATCATAAAAATACAAAAAATATTTATCTTATCTTATTATCTCTATCAGATCTCACTTTTGCAAGTTACTGTGAAGGGACTGACAACCCCTTTATCGCGTTGGTTGCGAGGTTCTTGTTTGGGTACGAGGGACTTTTGAGGAGCCTCCTACTGGATTGATACCTTGGTTCTCAAAAACTGGGGGAAATACTTATGCTACTTTGCTGCACCACCCTTTCCTCTTCAAGGGAAAACCAACACAGTGCTCAAGAGGTAGCAGGAGCACCTCCCTACCTCGTGGCCGCCTTGTTTCTTTCTTGACATCCACTCCAAGTCTCCTGGATTGTGTTTGTTCCAAAAATAACTCTCCCGAAGGTTTCATTCCATTTGGACTCTGTTTGATATTCCTTTTCTGCGAAACACAGAAATAGGCAAAAAACAACAATTTGGGCTGGGCCTCCAGTTAATAGGTTAGTCTCAAAAATAATATAAAAGTGCTTAGTAAAGCCCATTGAACATCCAAAACAGGTAATATAATAGCATGGAACAATCAAAAATTATAGATACGTTGGAGACGTATCAAGCATCCCCAAGCTTAGTTCCTGCTCGTCCTCGAGTAGGTAAATGATAAAAACAGAATTTTTGATGTGGAATGCTACCTAGCATATTTCTCAATGTAATTTTCTTTATTGTGTCATGAATGTTTAGATCCAAAAGATTCAAGATAAAAGTTTAATATTGACATAAAAATACTAATACTTCAAGCATACTAACAAAGTAATCATGTCTTATCCAAATAACATAGCCAAAGAAAGCTTATCCCTACAAAATCATATAGTTTGGCCATGCTTCATTTTCGTCACACAAAATACGCCCACCATGCACAACCCCGGTTTCAGCCAAGCAATTGGTTCATACTTCTTAACGTGCTTCATCCCTTTCAACCCTCACGCAATACATGAGCGTAAGCCATGGATATAGCATTATGGGTGGAGTAGAGTATGATGATAGGGATTATGTGAGAAAAAAAGGAGAAAGTCTCATATTGACGCGGCTAATCAACGGGCTATGGAGATGCCCATCAATTGATGTCAATACGAGGAGTAGGTATTGCCATGCAACGGATGCACTAGAGCTATAAATGTATGAAAGCTCAAAAAGAAACTAAGTGGGTGTGCATCCAACTTGCTTGCTCATGAAGACCTAGGGCATTTTGAGGAAGCCCATCATTGGAATATACAAGCCAAGTTCTATAATCAAAAATTCTCACTAGTATATGAAAGTGACAACATAGGAGACTCTATATCATGAAGATCATGGTGCTACTTTGAAGCACAAGTGTGGTAAAAGGATAGTAACATTGTCCCTTCTCTCTTTTTCTCTCTTTTTTTTCTTTCTCTCCTTTTTTATTTGGGCTTCGTTGGCCTCTTTTTTTTATTTGGACTCTTTTGGCCTCTTTTATGTTTCATAAAGTCCAGAGTCTCATGCCGACTTGTGGGGGAATCATAGTCTCCATCATCCTTTCCTCACATGGGACAATGCTCTAATAATGAAGATCATCACACTTTTATTTATTTACAACTCAAGAATTACAACTCGATACTTAGGACAAAATATGACTCTATGTGAATGCCTCTGGCGGTGTACCGGGATATGCAATGAATCAAGAGCGACATGTATGAAAGAATTATAAAGGTGGCTTTGCCACAAATACGATGTCAACTACATGATCATGCAAAAGCAATATGACAATGATGGAGCGTGTCATAATAAACGGAATGGTGGAAAGTTGCATGGCAATATATCTCGGAATGGCTATGGAAATGCCATAATAGGTAGGTATGGTGGCTGTTTTGAGGAAGATATAAGGAGGTTTATGTGTGATAGAGCGTATCGTATCACGGGGTTTGGATGCACCGGCGAAGTTTGCACCAACTCTCAAGGTGAGAAAGGGAAATGCACGGTACCGTTGAGGCTAGCAAATTGCGAAAGGGTAAGAGTGTGTATAATCCATGGACTCACATTAATCATAAAGAATGCATATACTTATTACAAAAGTTTATTAGCCCTCGAAGCAAAGTACTACTACGCATGCTCCTAGGGGAAGGGTTGGTAGTCGTAAGCTCCGTTAGTACAAGAAAACAAACCACCACTTTAAGGTATTGTAATGAACTAATTCTTTATTTATATTGGTGTAAAACCTACTGTATTCCAACTTCTCCATGGCAT